>NC_142936.1:74716365-74738660 GCF_046866305.1 Octopus bimaculoides | reverse complement strand
TATATATATATATATATATATATATATATATATATATATATATATATATATATATATATATATATATATATATATATATATATATATATATATATATATATATATATATATATATATATATATATATATATATATATATATATATATATATATATATATATATATATATATATATATATATATATATATATATATATATATATATATATATATATATATATATATATATATATATATATATATATATATATATATATATATATATATATATATATATATATATATATATATATATATATATATATATATATATATATATATATATATATATATATATATATATATATATAATATATATATATATATATATATATATATATATATATATATATATATATATATATATATATATATATATATATATATATATATATATATATATATATATATATATATATATATATATATATATATCAATCAGGCGTGGCTGTGTGGTAAGAATTTTGCTTCCCAACCACATGGTTTCCGGGTTCAGTTCCACTGCGTGGCCTTTTGGGCAAGTGTCTTCTACCTTAACCTTGGGCCGACCGAAGCTTTGTGAGTGGAATTGGTAGACGGAAACTGAAAGAAGCCCGTCGTATGTATGTATATATATATATATATATATGTGTCTGTGTGTGTGTTTGTCCCCCTATCACCTCTTGACAACCGGTGCTGGTCTGTTTGCGCCCCCGTAACTTAGCGGTTCGACAGAAAAGATTGATAGAATAAGTACTAGGCTTAAAAGATAAGCCCTGGGGTCCATTTGTTCGACTAAAACCCCCTCAAGGTAGTGCCCCAGCATGGCCGCAGTCAAATGACTGAAACAAGTAGAAGAATAAAAGAATACACACACACACACACACACACACACACACACACACACACATATATATATATATATATATATATATATATATATATATATATATATATATATACAGACAAACATGCAGGCAGATAGATAGGTAGATAGATAGATAGGTGCTACTTTGGCATTAACGATAAATGTATTAACGATAAAATGAGTAAACTTGTTTCAAATTTGCTTCATTCTAATTTCTTTTTAATAATAAAATGTATAAAATGTTTAAAAATTTTAATTATCTACTTTTTACTTTTCTAGCGGATGTTCTTTCGATTAACCGGTTCGATCGCATACCAAAATAGCACCGATAGTTGTATGTAAGTATAATTGTGTGTTTTTACGTTTAAATGTAGATGTCTGCCTGAATTTGGATGTACAGATGTACGTGTGTAGTACATGTGTGCATATACCAGTGTGTAAGCACAATAGCCTGCTATTCGACATCTTTCTCTACCAACATTTAACTATGTTTATGCCTCAACGAAAATCAACAGCTTACTGTCACAGATAACGACAACTTCAAAGGAAACCGTCGTTAGAGAGAAAAACCTCCGCTTGAATCATACCCACCTGATAAATACTTTATTTAGCATGAAATTTGAAGTACTGGAAAAGTAATAATACATACACATACAGTGTGTGTGTGTGTGTGTGTGTGTGTGTGTGTGTGTGTGTGTGTGTGTGTGTGTGTGTAACTATAGACGCAGGCATGGTTGTGTGCTTAAAAAGATTGCTTCGCAAACAAGTTGTTTCAGGTTCAGTATTGCAGCATGACACCTTGAGCAGGTGTCTTCTACTATATCATCGGACCGAGCAATGTCTTGTGAATTTAGTAGAGGGAAACTGTGTGGAAGCTCTCTCTGTCTGTCTGTTTGTCTCTCTCTCTCTCTCTCTCTTTCACACATGTATATATATATATATATGTGCGTTTCTATAGATTTTCTAAAACATTTCTATTATTGTTTCCAAGCTATCTCAGCCCTATCTTCAAGATGTGTGTTAGTGTTGGTTTTTGAACTGCCCTATGTTTAGTGGGTGGTTTATGTTTTTACAGATTTACAGCCAGAAAATGACCATGAGAGCGTCAGTGTTTTATATCATCTGATATATATACATACATGCAAAAACACATGCACACACACGCTCACACACATGTGCGTGTATATGTATATGTATCTGATGACGTAAACATGTAATTCACTTAGATCTCTATCTATCTATTTCTCTCTCTCTGTCTCTGTCTGTCTGTCTGTCTCTGTCTGTCTGTCTGTCTGTCTCTCTCTCTCTCTCTCTCTCTCTCTCTCTCTCTATATATATATATATATATATATATATATATATATATATATATATATATATAAACATTTCAACACGTAAATACATATGTATATACATATGTGTGTATGTATTTGTATGTATGTGTGTGCCTCTGACTCTGTATGTGTGTGTGTGTGTGTGTGAGTCTACATACATAAGTTAGTACGTATGCAATAAAAAATCGCCTACCACGATATTTACAATCTTCCCTGGCCATAACATCGTAGAATGATCAATACAAGGCAAGATAAAGAAAGAAATAATGAAAGAAAAGAATGACCACAGATGCATGGCTGAAACGAGTAAAAGAGTAAAAGAATAAATGAATAAATAAATAAATAAATAAATAAAGGAAGGAAGGAAGGAAGGAAGGAAGGAAGAAAGAAAGAAAGAAAACTGGAATTCGGCGTCTCATAAAAAAGCATTTCCAGCTCTATGGGATCTGGATCTGGATCTCCATACGACTGATTATAAATCAATAAAAAAAGCGATCTGCAAGTTAAATTGCCCCAAGCTTCTCCTTATGCAAATCGATGACATGAAATTGATGCTATGTGTGTTAATGAATGCAAATTATTTGCATTAATTATACTTAAATTCACAGAAATATTATTATTCTAAAGACAGAATAAGTGATATGAGACGAAAAACAAAAGATTCAAACGGTTGATTTACCAGAAGCGGTTAAGCCTAGGACAAAATGTCTGTAATATTTAATTAAGGTTCTTTACCTTATTCGTTCAAATCTCACTGGATC
The DNA here is from genome assembly GCF_046866305.1 of Octopus bimaculoides. Classification (NCBI taxonomy): domain Eukaryota; kingdom Metazoa; phylum Mollusca; class Cephalopoda; order Octopoda; family Octopodidae; genus Octopus; species Octopus bimaculoides. The sequence goes on along the minus strand of NC_142936.1, from coordinate 74,735,679 downwards.
TACTTTGCTTTTCATTATCTTAAAGGTCGATTAAAATACACAGGTCAAGTATTTGGAATGGTTCTATATTATACTTATGATGCTGTTGTTGTTGGCACTCCGTCGCTTACGACATCGAGGGTTCCAGTTGATCCGATCAACGGAACAGCCTGCTCGTGAAATTAACGGGCAAGTGGCTGAGCACTCCACAGACACGTGTACCCTTAATGTAGTTCTCGGGGATATTCAGCGTGACACAGTGTGACAAGGCTGACCCTTTGAATTACAGACACAACAGAAACAGGAAGTAAGAGTGAGAGAAAGCTGTGGTGAAAGAGTACAGCAGGGTTCGCCACCATCCTCTGGCGGAGCCTCGTAGAGCTTTAGGTGTTTTCGCTCAATAAACACTCACAGCGCCCGGTCTAGGAATCGAAACCGCGATCCTATGACCGCGAGTCCGCTGCCCTAACCATTGGGCCATTGCGCCTCCACACTTATGATGCATTATGGATAGAAAATTGAATGGGCAATAGCCATTGATAGAACGAACGAGGAAAGAGAGAGAGAAAAGAGAGGGAGAAAAGAGAGGGGAGAGAGAGAAAGAGAGAGAGAAAGCAGAATGTCTCTTTAAAAAACAAACGGAAAATTAAATGCGCTAACCCAAATAAGAGAGCAGCAATGGAAACCGGAGTTGAAAGAAACTGTAACTAAAAGTTTTCTTCATATTTACCAAAGAAACATTTAGTATATTTATAAAATAGGGCCATTGATTGAAGGAAGAAATTCACTGACTGAAGCCCCTCGCCTCACTGAAAAAAAAGAAAAGAAAAAGAAGCTAGATGAATAGTAAAAAAGATCAAGTATAATACGCCTCTCGATTTTGAGTCCAAAATATATTCTTTTCTACTCTAGGAACAACGTCCGAAATTTTGAGGGAAGAGGAGCAGTTGATTAGATCGACCGCAGTACACAACTGGTACTTAATTTATCGACTCCGAAAGGATGAAAGGCAAAGCTGACCACGGCGGAATTTGAACTCAGAACGTAAAGACACGAAATACCGCTAAGCAGTTCGTTCGGTGTGTTACCGTTTCTGCCAGATCGCCGACTTGAATCCAAAATATATTAAAACCCTTATTAAACCGTATATGTGTTGTATACTTGCAACAAGAGAAGAAAATCAACTGCAATCTAATACACTAGTTTCACGTTTTGGCAAAAGGACAGTAATTTTGGGAGATGGGGTAAGTCGATTACATCAACACCAGTTCTTGATTGTTTTTTTTTTTATCGACCCAAATAAAATGAAAGACAAAGTTACTCTCGGCGGAATTTGAACCTAGAACATAAAGATGGACAAAATGCATGCTAACGTTTCTGCCAACTCGCTGCTCTACTGTAATTTAATATATATTAGTTTATTATTACATTTTTCTTAAGCCGGAGAACTGACAGAATTTGTCTCTTTACGTGCTGAGCTCAAATTCCTCTGAGGTCATCTTGAGTTTTCATCCTTTCGGGGCCGATAAAATAAGTACCAAACAAATATTGAACTCGATGTAAAATTACTGACCTATTGCCAAAATTTGAAAGAATTATCTCATTTTATATAAAATATTTGTATATTGTTATATGATAAAAGAAATATTTAAAAAAAATAATAAAGCTTTACCATATTTCTGCATTTTTTATTGTTGATATAAAAACGGGTTAGAGAAAAACTTTGTAACCTAACACCATATTAAGTATTTTATGAACTCCTAACTTTAATCTTGATTTCAGTGATTAACGATGCATTTTATATATGAAGTGTAATTAACAGTGCCATCATTACTTTTATGGTATTGTAGTGAGACTTGAACCCGAGTAGCCATATTACGGATTTCAAGCCACGACATCACTCAACCCTGTTCACGTTTGAGGCCAAGTTATCAGCCAGTCGGCGGTCAATCTTCACATGATAGGTTCCTTTTTTTTTCCAGACCATTCTAGATTGTTCTCAGTAATAAGCCTATAAATAAACTCTGTGTTAAGCGCCAATTTGCAGAGCGTTGTAGATGTCCGGCGGAATGTCGTCTTCACTTTCGCCATGCTCCTGTGTGTGCTAAGTTGTGGTTCGGTCCGATACATATACTCCTTTACTGTTTACATAGTTGTGTTAACGACAACATGCTCACCCTGATATGTATTATATGATTGCAGATATGAAGAGTTGCGTATGTACATTCCTGTGTTTAATCCAGCGTCAGTGCTAAGCTTTTATATCCAGCTAACCAAATATGTTGCAATATTTTCTCACAGTCGTGTTGGCTCTTTATGAAGATTGTTGCAATTCGTGACCAACCTCAGTATGACTTGTTGCGGCGTAAATAAAATTATATTCAATGCTGGAATGATGTTTTTGTCTCAATTATTCGCAGCCTCTCGCGCATAACCAACTAGCTACACGCATAGCCACAGTATAAAATAGAATGAGTCAGAATAGCTCTTCAGCACTTCAAGTCTGTAAAGGAAATAAGGAACTATAAATTAAATCCTATAAAACCAAACAACATTTGATGTGGGTAAATACATGTGGACTTGGCAACATGCTCTGATGGCTTCTCAAGTGTTCTTCTAAAGATATAAAGACGGGTCTGCTCGAAAAGCACCAAATTTGTCTATAGAACTGTCCTGGATGTAGTGAGCTTTCCAAATTCCTAAAAGTGGGCAAAATAGGTCCTATCAATACACAAAGAATCAAGATATAATGCTAAAAATTACAGTTCCATATGAAACGTCACTGAATAAATTATCGGAGAAAACTAATTACATAAGCAGTAAATAATGGCTTGCTAAGAAATACAGAGTGCGGCAGAAAACCCTCCAACTCTTGTTTTACTGCATATTAGCAAGTGGAGTTAGAGAGGTAGTAATAGTGTCTTGATGCAGCTAATGTTTCCTCTTTTTATTTTCTATCAAGGTTTCCCCTGCCGTTGAAACATTTGTAAACCTGTAAAATGTAGAAGTGTTTTTTTTTTATTACTGCACCCCTGTATTACATTAATAGAGAATAAAGACTTACTAAGTAATGTTCATCCGGGTTTACGACCTGGTAAGAACCTGTCAGCCACAGATGTTGCGCATTACAACTAGATGACAAAACGGCAGCTCAGTTAAATACCTCAAATTGTGTTATTTCAGCGAAACTAGAGAACGAAGAAAATAATTCTAAGCTGGGACGTCGTAGTTGACTGTCCTGGGCAAATCAATGCAGTGGGCTTTATAGAATTTATTTATAAACAATAAACTACAGCTTACGTTGATCAAATCTGGAACCCGTAGACTCATATGGCCCGCAGGAAACTGCCTTGTATGCCCAAGCCTTGACGCGGTACTGACTGCAAGACATTTTAAGGTTGAGAAATCAAATCGTTGCAAGAAACGGTATTCTTTCAAAACAGCCAAAATTTAAGAACGCAGTAGATCAGGCAGTTGTCTTGATCCCATTACTGTTTGTTATAGATCTTTCATTTATAAAATTAATTGGTCAACCAGTTCTAAGACACATATAGTTGAGCAAGTGAAAATAATATAGAATTAACGCCCGAAAGTTTTATTCAGTTCCTTATAAGTTATCTAACACATTGCAACTGTAGCACTTACTTTTAAGTTTGATCCGTATTTTAATGATTTCTTTAATGAAAATGGAAACTAGAACACTTACACGAAATATTAAATTTTGAAAGGAAACAGAAGTGTTTAATTAGTCGGTATAGGTTTCTAATGTGGCGTTATTTAAGTTCTGACGTAATAAAGGTGTAAGCATTTCTGGTGAGATGCTTAGTGAGCAGACCAAAATTTGTCATAGAGAACTGAAGCTACACTATGATACTTGATAGTTGCAAGGATGGTTTTACAAGTTTAAAGGTAGAAATGAAATTTCATAACACGGTGTACGGCTAAAAGCCTAGTGCAGTCATAGAAGCTGCAACAAAATTCATAGATGAATTTGGACAATTAGAAGTAACGAAAAACTTAACACCGGATCAAATGTATCGCGTACCTGAACTTCTTTCCTTTTGTCATTGGAGGATATTCAGACAGTCAGTGTACTATTAGCGAAAAAATGTTTCGAGAGCGAAAAACCAAGAGAGTGAAAAGGAGCTGTTGATGAAAATCGAATATATTTAGCAACATCTGTTTCTCGTTCGTTCAGACTGGGTGTGATTGTAATCTTTTCTAAAGATTCTGCTGAATCTTTATTTACGAGAATATACAAATATACACCCGTCCAAACACGCGCGCGCGCGCATGTGCATAGCTACATGCCGTTTACTTTTCTTTTATTTGTTTCGATCACTGGACTGCAGCCATGTTAGAGCAACGCCTATATATATATATGTATATATATATATATATATATATATATATATATATATATATATATATATATATATATATATATATATATATATATATATATGAGAAGAAAAGGGATATAATAACAATGGGAAACTCGTGGTTTTCGCTGGTATGTCTTTAATTAAATATATATATATATATATATATATATATATATATATATATATATAAGAGAGTATTGTAGTTCGCTTGAAGCATTGTGTATTGTTTCTCATTCATACACACAAGAGTATTATTATAGTAGATTATCTCGGTAACCATAAAGCTATGAAAAAATACTAAGTCCGGATCATGTGTAATTTTTCGCGCAATTCCACCCAGCTGTTCGACTGTGAATCTCAAGACAAGAAAGAATCGCCCATGTCAAATTTATATATATATATATATATATATATATATATATATATATATATATACAAACAAGCACACGCACACGCACATAGTTGTGCATTCCACGCTTAATGAAAGAAATAGACTCAGTAGACGTCTTCACGAGGTGTCCTCTAATAGTTTATATTTTCCATGAATTTCTTTGCCAGTAAATCGGTTAAATATATGCGACAGTTCAAGAGCTGGAAACTTAGTAGACGTACTAAAAAATAGAATCTTGCCTAGAAATCATAACGAAATTGTTCTACTCAGGGATTGTTAATCATGTACGGTGTTCACTCACCTATTTAGCTTCATAACCTACATTCACCTAAAATAACGTTGAATAGCATACTTATATCCATATGTTTAATGAACATATGGCCTTGATACAAAAATAGGCAACGCTGTTAAACTACAGGTCTCTCATTAACAAAAGATAAAGATCATGGATTAAATTTGTAATTTTAATCGCAAAATTACGGTGTTGGATACTCTTGTTAATCAATGTGCGTAGCTGTATTGCTGAATTATGGAATTTAGACCGGGTCTAGTCCGGTGCGTTTTGTCAGTAAGTAAATAAAAGTGCTGGAGTCCTGAAGAAGATTTTACAGAAGCGGAAACTAAACTAGTCGATACAATTTGTTTTCCTGGTTGCTGGTTAGCCTGGTTTAAGCACGGTCTCTGTTTTCACAGCATAACTAGAAGCATGTTTATTTAACATACGAGTAATATCTGTAACTCTATTAGATATGTGCGCGCACACGCACACACAGACACTCTCACATATACGTTATATATTACACGCACACATGCACACACGTATATTACACACACCCATACACGCACAAAAAAAGAACACGCAGACATATGTTATTTATCATGCACACACACACATACACATATATTACACACACACACACACATACACACATATTACACACACACACACAAATACATATATACCTTATTTGGTGACTAGTGTACAAAGTTAACCCTGTTTCCCTTTTGAGTGAATCTATAGAACCGATTTTTAACTGGAAACTTGTCGCAAATAAGGTACTGTATTTTCCGGTGAATAGGGCGCTCTTTTTTTTAATTTTTAAATGTATCAAAAATTTGCGCTACTCTAATAAATGTTGTCGTCTGACTCTGGCAGTGGCACTCCGTCAGTTACGCGGTTACGATGACAAAGACTCCAGTCCATCAGATCAACAGAACAGCCTACTCGTGAAGCTAACGTGCAAGTGGCTGAGCACTCCTCAGATTCGCGTACCTTTAACATAGTTCTCAGGGAGATTCAGTGTAACACAAAATGCGACATTTTGAATTACAGGTACAACTCATTTTTGCCAGCTGAAAGGACTTGTGCAACGTGAAGTAAAGTGTCTTGTTCAAGGACACAATGTACCGCTGGGAATCGAACTCATGATCGCGAACCGAATACCCCTAATCACTTAGCCACGTGCCTTCACGCTGTAGGCTAATTGTTACTAGCAAAAAAGTATTGAAAACATGCCAAAGTATCACAGTCTGTCAACACAAATTGCTTATGGCACGCCGGTGGTATTGTGGAGAGGTCACATCATCTAATTATTCCACCTTTGCCAGCATATATAACCCACATCTGACATGCATCATGTATTATTTTTTAATGACTGTATTCCCTTTAAGAAGCATTTGAAAAATTATCTAGATGAAAATTCTGCTAGAAAAATTAAAAGCATGTTAAACTTTCATCCGCTTATCACTTCTTTTGAAAAGGTGGATGACAACAAAACCATAGCAGTAGCGAGTCACCTTGACTGCCGATCGCAGTAACACAAAATGTTGCAGCGAAAAATATGAGTTTTACATTCTGTTTTGCAATTTCCTAGACTAAAATATAAACAGCTGTACTAGGATAAAGCTTAAATATGGCACTCGTACAATTTAGCATATTTATGATAAATTTATGATTTCATAATTTCTTCCAGTATTGTATTCATAAGCACAGTCAGACATTTTCCTCCATGAAACCACTTTAAAATATCTTTCAATAAGTATATGATAAAACGTAGTAAATTTGTTGGTTTTCTCTACAAACTGTACTTGTAAAATATGAGTGCCTCTTATGCAGCAAATATGATATATAACAGGCTCTACTTCATGAAGAATTGGATACTTTATACTGACTATGTAAGCTTTGTTCTTACGAGCGAAATTACGCATGCACGGACACAGACGCACTCATGCACACAAACGCGCGCACGCGTACGCACACACACACACACACACACACACACACACACATGTAAATATACACGCACACACATACACTCACTCATGCACAAACATATACTTGTATGTGTATATATGATTGCGCGCGTGTGTGTGTACGTACACATATATCTACATACAAACGCACACATATATGCGCACACATACACTCACTAATGAGAATATATATATATATTCATGTATGTACGTATATATATGTGTATATATATATATATATATATATATATATATATATATATATATATATATATATGTATATATATATATATATATATATATATATATATATATATATATATATATATATATATATATATATATATATATATATATATATATATATATACATACACTCATATAGACAGACAGATACATACATAGATAAATTTATATTTATAACGAACTAAAACAACTACATATTCGTCTCTCACACACTACCAAACACTCACATTCACATACACTCACGCACGCATTGACACACACACGTTCCACCACCCAAAAACGGAGAAATATTCTAACAGAAGCTTGGAAATAACAAGACAAATGTAGAGTAATCAGAGTATGTTATGAATGAGGTTGCGAATAGCGACTAAAGGATTCAGACAAACCAACTGATTGAATAGTTGAAAGATTAACTATGCAATCTGTTAGTTAATTGGTTAATTGCTCAATTAGCTGATTAATAATAATAGTAATAATAATAATAATAATAATAATAATAATAATAATAATAATAATAATAATGATAATAATAATAATAATCCTTTCTAATATAGGCTCAATGCCTGAAAATTTTGGGAGGGTTCTAGGCGATTACATTAATCTTAGTACCCAACTGGTGCCTATTTAATAATAATAATAATAATAATAATAATAATAATAATAATAATAATAATAATAATAATAATAATAATAATGTTCTACTCAATACTACAGATCTGCTTGTCAGTCGTTTGACCGTAACCAATTGAGCACGTCCCTTAGTGGCTGATGATATGTGCATCTCTGATCACAAGTAGAAATAGTAGGGGAGCATCATAGACATGCGTTGAGAGGAATTCTCTGGAGTTTGGATAATACACCTCTGGAAACATGTGTGTTTCATTCAACATCCTTAAACAACCCTTACTCAGGGACCTTTTGAGCGGGATGAGATACTCAACCTGAAGAAAATTCTAACTGGGCCCCACCCGCAAGGTCATGCACTGTTTATCTTGATATGAGATCACCTTGTCACGCACATATGGTTGTGATGTATGTGCTTGGTGTACCCTTATCAGGCAAGTATCCATGATGGGTATACTGGGCTTTGTATATTTTACCCCAGTGTTACTTTGATGGCATGCACTGCTCTCTCTCTCTCACAATAATAATAATAACAATAATCCTTTCTACTATAGGCACAAGGCCTGAAATTTTGGGTGAGGGGACTAATCGATTACATTGACCCCAGTGTTTCACTGGTACTTAATTTATCGACGACGATGAAGAAGAAATTAAATAGGAACTCGGCGGGTGATTTTTTTTTTTTTTTTTTGACAAAATGACCCTCCCACGATACAACAACAAAGTTATATTCTGAAAACGCAAATCAATTGGAACTTACTGGTACATTTCAGTACCGGTACAAACAGCAATTTATCTATATCTATCTATCTATCTATCTATCTATCTCTACATACATACATATATACATACATACACACACACATACGTACTCACGCACACACACACACACACACACACACACACACACACACACACACACACACACACACACACACACACACACACGAACAAAACTGAGAAGCGTAAGTTTCAATTTAATTGTGCTGAACAGCTGTTTCATTAGCAATAAACATAATTTCATAAACCTAGTTTCATAATTATTTAATTATGATATGCAATTAATTAAATCACAGTAAATTGATTTAAAAGCAATGTTTACCAAAATCATTGAGAGCGTTGTGGAATTATTAACTCATCGGGAGTATTACGGAATCACGGAATTAATGATGTTTATTGCTAGTGAAACAACTGTCGAGCACAAATAGTCTTTATGTGAAATCTGCTTTTCTGCTTTATATTTTTAATGTTGCTCTAAAATTTCACTTCAAGTCAATCATGCGTATATATGCAACTTGGTTCTATTTATATTTACTGCATTGTAATAACATATTGGAGTTAAATGATGTGTTACAAATCGAGCTCTTGATTAACGTGGATGTATTTTTTTATGCTTATGCATCAATTTTCTATCAATCTACCTATCTATCAACCAATCTTTCCACCTATCCATTTCTCTCTCATATATAAATATATATACATATGCATATATATATATTTACCATTACCAACAGGGTCACTACTACTACTACAACCAACGATTCAAGTCAACGCACTAGACAGCCGTAATGTACCCATACAAAAAACGTGGACTATGTTGACACCAGTAAGGAACAATTATGAACTTTTCTTTTAATTACACATTTTTTTAAATATGTATTTTTGATAAGGTTCGTTTTTTCAAGAACCGAAACATGTTAAATATCTCTGACAAAATTATAAATTAAAATTCATTTTTTATATATTGGCATTTTCAAACTTCTTTTATACATATATATATATATATATATATCTTATAGTAAAAATGGATACATAAGGGTGGAAAATCACAGGAACAATACCATATGTCCAACGTAAGATACAATATGTGTGTTCAATTCCTTCAAGAATCAATAAATGAATTTATAGTATTCAGTCTCTAAAGTGTCGTTATATATATGCATACATACATACATACATACATATAAGAATATTTACGTATTCATTATTTAATTTAGCTTCCACGTTTGAAGTTCACAATATTGCTATAATTTGGAAAAGATCAACACCGTAATAATGTTATTTGCCTATGATAAAGTAGAACGGTTAAGACTTTCTAATATAAGCATTAAATTAAATTATACACGTTATAAACAGAATCCAAGATGGAAAAGTTACACACACGCGCGCGCGCGCACACACACACACAACTGCGCAAAACAGAGTTAATGCTCATTTTCCTATCCTTTTCTTTCTTTCATTACTCTCAATAGAAGAGTTAAATCCAGTTGTTTTGTAACGTGTACACTTACTTTTTTTTCCTTAATTTTTTTTTTTCAATTATATTTTCTTATCACCATAGTAACATTATTTGTAATTGAGAATGGTTTAAAATAGCTATTTTATTATCGTTAGAAACCGGTTTAAGACAAAGATCAAAAGCACCATCTATCATTATTACGACAAAATATATTTCATTATTTATTCCCTGATGTATAGATCTGAGTTAATACCCATTTTTTTCCTAATTTTCTTTATAATAATTCACTTCCATCTGACTTTGTTTTTAACAGCTTTGTCCGTAAAATCCAATATCTCTATTATTATTAAAAAAAAAAAAAAATACAAGAAAATTAAAGACACTGTTATTATGAGTGGTGATACGAAGGCGACGAGCTGGCGGAATCGTTAGCACGCTGGACGAAATACTTAGCGGTATTTCGTCTGTCGTTACGTTCTGAGTTCAAATTCCGCTGAGGTCAACTTTACCTTTCATCCTTTCAGGGTCGATAAATTAAGTACCAGTTACGCACTGGGGTTCGATGTAATCCCTTTGTCTGTCCTTGTTTGTCCCCTCTATGTTTAGCCCCCTTGTGGGCAATAAAGAAATAAGAATCGTTAGCACGCAGTCTATAGGCTGTGAGTGGAAGCGCAATGGCCCAGTGGTTAGGGCAGCGGACTCGCGGTCATAGGATCGCGGTTTCGATTCCCAGACCGGGCGTTGTGAGTGTTTATTGAGCGAAAACAACTAAAGCTCCACGAGGCTCCGGCAAGGGATGGTGGTGAACCCTGCTGTACTCTTTCACCACAGCTTTCTCTCACTCTTACTTCCTGTTTCTGTTGTGCCTGTAATTCAAAGGGTCAGCCTTGTCACACTGTGTCACGCTGAATATCCCCGAGAACTACGTTATGGGTACACGTGTCTGTGGAGTGCTCTGCCACTTGCACGTTAATTTCACGAGCAGGCTGTTCCGTTGATCGGATCAATTGGAATCCTCGACGTCGTAAGCGACGGAGTGCCAACATAGACTGTGAGTTGTAAGCGATATTCCGTCAGTCTTTATGTTCTAAATTCAAATTCCGCTGAGGTTGACTTCGCCTTTCGTCCTTTCAGGATCAATGAAGTAAGTACCAGTTGAGCATTGAAGTCAATGTAATGCACTAGCTCCCTCCCACAAAGTTTGAGGCCATGTGCCTACAATAGAAAGGAGTATTAGTTGTGGTACTAGGGTTGATGTACTCGTCATATCCCTGCCTAATTCAAAGACCGGACAAAACTGCCAGTGTTGGAAAAAAAACATTTTGCGTTATTTCTCTTGACTATGAACATTCTGAGTCCAAATACCGCCCTGAATGGATGGAGGTGATTGTGGAGGAGACAGAGATGAATATGATAATTAGTAACGGTTTCTGATTCCGGTACAAAGCCAGTAATTTGAGGCGGGTAGGTTATTTTATATCGCTGACTCCTGGGCTTGACTGCTACTGCAAGGCAAACTTAACGCCGGTGCGATTTGAACTCAAAATGTAAAGAGCCGGAACAAATGTCGCAAGGTATTTTTCAGGCGCTCAAACCATTGTGCCAGCCCTGTGGCCTATTGTTTTTTTAATTTAAGCACAAGGTTAGCAATTTCAAAGGGACGGGTCATTAGTCGGTTCCATAAACCTCAGTACTTGACTGACACTTTATTTTTACGACCCCAGATGGATGAATGGCAGAGTTAACCCCGGTGGGGTTTTAATTCAGAATGTAACGAGTCGGAACGAGTACTACAAGAGAATTTTTCCGACGCTGTAACGATTTTGTTAACCCGCCACCGTATTAATAATTCTTTCTAATTTTGACATGAGACCAGCAAATTTTTTGGGGTGGGGGGGCAGAGGGGAATCTATTATGTCGATGACAATGCTCAATTGATATTAATTTTATCGACCCGGAAAAGACGAAAGGCAAAACTGACTTCGATGGAATTTGAACTCGGAACGTAAAAAGCCGGAAGAATTACCGCTAAGCATTTTCCCCGCCGTGCTAATGTTTCTGCCAGATCCTGCCCTTCATAATAACAGTTTCTAATTCCAGCACAAGGCCAGGATTTTTCAAGTGACGAGTTAGTCAATTAAATTGATCTCATCACCTGGCGGACGCTAATCTATCGACCAGGAAAGAATGAATGGTAAAGTTTACCTCAGCGGGATTTGAAACCAGAACTTATAGAGCCGGAACAAACTCAGGAAAGGATTTTTTTTCCGATGTTCTGATTGAATTCTGTTGCTGTTGGCATCGCATTGTATCTTTTCCACTCGATTTGTGTAACATTTTCATACCTAAATAACAAAATGTTATTTCTTTATACACACACACACACACATGTATATATAACACAAGTGTGTGTGTGTGTGTGTGTGTGTGTGTGTGTGTGTGTGTGTGTGTGTTTGCGCGCGCGTGCGCCTACCAGTTTGGTTTTAGAAGACGAAAGTAGGTTTTCTGGCAATTTGCAACTTTGATATTCTTGTTACTGTCTACAGGAGAGAGTACATTGACAAGAGTTATTCTGTTTTAGGCTTGGAAATATTTTTTTCTTTACTTTTATTACATAACATAACAAACACAGTATCGATGAATACTCTACGTGAGATGCCTCAACATCAGAAGTTCTCAACGGGGGCGTTACCTCCCGCAAAGGGGCGCTGGGCATGTCGAAGAGGGCACTAGGCTTTAGGAGGTGATGAGGGGAGCAGTGTGATAACATAAGGTAGTAATTATATTATACATGATAAAACTAATAATGGCTATTAAAATAAAAAGAGATCTGATCAATCACAAGGAAATCATTAACTTGTAAATTCATAACTTTTGTCTTTATAAATTTGTCATCATTTTACTGATAAAAAGTTCAAGTATGGCTACGTGGTAAGAAGCTTGCTTCCCAACTATATGGTTCCCCGAAAGGATGAAATTACTGGTTTTGTGTTAAAATTTGAAACTATTATTATTATTTAATATATGTGTGTGTGTGTGTGTAAATGACGAGAATACTGTTTACAATATATATATATATATATATATATATAAATTGTTTATAATCCACCATTCTCCTTTTTTTAATACAATCCAGCAGCTAGCTGTTTTGGTGAATGAAAACCGATTTTAGAACTAAATGAATGCGACAGACTAAGTTTAATTGCTTAGAAAATAAATAGATAAATAAATAAATGGCAAAAGAAAAAATTAGATTGAAGTAGTAAGTAGCGAACGATTTATACAATCTCATTATATATATACACTTTTTGTTAAACCTAATCTCTTGCCGTCATGTCTTATACAATTTTTTTTTCCTGTTTCTTTAGTAATGGAGAAGATGTTCGACTTTCGAACGTCATTCAAATGAATACAGGCATGACATAACATGGTAGAAGAGTGTTTCTGTAAAGAAGACTGTATTTTTAGAAGGAAGAACAAAAACTGCAGCAGAAATAATGACAACAGTGACGAACTACTCGGCATGTCTCTTAGTGATCGCTTAACGTGCTAGATATCCCAGCCAAATCTCCTTCAAGTGCTATAAATACACCCACCCGTCACTCGCAAGCGAGAATCGGTTGCTATCTGAAAAATGAATATTTCTAAATAAAATTTTCAAAAAACGCTGGCGTGGCTGTGTGATAAGAAGCTTGCTTCTCAACCACATGCTTCCGGGTTCAGTCCCACCCCCGCGTGGCACCTTGGGCATGTGTTTTCTACTATAGCCTTGGGTCGACCAAAGCCTTGTGAGTGGATTTGATGGATGGAAACTGATAGAAGCCCGTCATATATATATATATATATATATATATATATATATATATATATATATATACAACTGTGTGTGTGTTTGTGTTTGTCCCCCACTACCGCTTGACAACCGGTGTTGGTGTGTTTACGTCCCCGTAACTAAGCGGTTCGGCAAAAGAGATGACCTGTTAAATAAATGCCAGGCTTTAAAAATAAGTTGTGGGACGATTTGTTCGACTAAAAACCCTTCAAGGCGGTGCCCCAGCATGGTCACAGTCAAACGACTGAAACAAGTTAAAATTAAAAGATAAAGTTCTGAATACAACTCAGATGCAAAAATAAAAAAAATTAAAAATGTGTTAGGTGTATAAGTCACACATCTCATCAAAACATATGAGGAAACAAAGTCGAGGTGTCTGAATTATCCAACCCCACCCTCAATTTTTTTTACATCAAATTTCGACATAATCGTAATCTACATCATCTGAAACATTTTTGTCTTTTGTCATTAGACTGCCGTCATGCTGGAGCACTATCTTCAAATTTCGCCGAGGTCGACTTTACCTTTCATCCTTTCGGGGACGATAAATTAAGTACCAGTTACGCACTGGGGCCAATGTAATCAACTTAATCCCTTTGTCTGTCCTTGTTTGTCCCCTCTATGTTTAGCCCCTTGTGGGCAATAAAGAAATAAGAAACGTTAGCACGCCGGGCGAAACGCTCAGCGGGTATTTCGACTATCTTAAAGTTCTGAGTTCAAATTCCGCCGAGGTCAACTTTGCCTTTCATCTTTCCGGGGTCAATAAATTAACTACCATTTGTGTACTGGGGTCGATCTAATCGACTGGCAACCCCCTCTCCAAAAGTTTCGGGCCTTGTGCCTATAGTAGAAAAGAATGTGTATGCGAGCTCAGACAAAGGCACTTTTTAGTCTCTCTGATCCTCCGCTTAAGAGGAACAACATACAGGATGTCAGCTGATGAGAGAGAGAAAGAGAGAGAGAGAGAGAGAGAGAAACGGGGTGGGGGAGAAGAGACAGGAAGAGACAGACAGAGATGCACCAATAACCGATTAGAATATATTTACTGATGAGTAGACTGGAGCAACATGAAATGAAGTACCTTGCTCAAGGACATAATGTGCCACCCGGTCCGGGTGTTGAACCCACAATTTTGCGGTTATGAACCGTGCGTCGTAACCCTAAGGCTACGCACCTTCCCTCAAATCCCACCAGAACATTTTTCTTGGTACAACGAAAAACAAGGAATGGTTACAATTGGAACACTGAGTTTACGTTTCCTCGAAAATCAATGACAACACTATCGATAAGGAAGAGAGGAAGAAAGAGAGAGAGAGAGTATGTATGTATGTATGTCTATCCATACATAACACACATGTATATAAATCTATCTATCTATCTATCTATCTATCTATCTATCTATCTATCTATCTATCTATCCATCTATATGAGAATTTAGAAACTTAGATATGAAATCGTTTGTTTTTTTCTTAACGGTGGAACTCGATGTAGATAAAGCTATAAATAACAGCCAATGGAATTTTGGGATTATAAAAACCCTTGGATGTAAAATGTCGAAGGCCTCCCAATATTCCACATGTTATTATTTATAGCCTTATCTAAGGCATCGAGCTGGAAGGATCGCTAGTACATCGGACAAAATGCAAAGCAGCAATGCTTTGCGTTCTGAACTCAAATGTCACCGAGGTCGGCTTTGCCTTTAATCCCACTTTCGGGGTCGATAAATTAAGTGCCATTTTAGCTGAGGGATCACTGTAATCGGATTGTCCTCTCCCCATCAAAATTTTTGACCTTGGGCCAAAATTAATAAGAATTATTCATAGCTTTATCTATGTACAATTCTACCGTAAAAAAAAAAAAAAAACGATGTGTGTGTGTGGATAGATAGATAGATAGATAGATAGATAGATACAGAAAGAGAGGCAAGAACGATTGATGTATAAATACATATATATAGTATGACTACATAATTCTGAACATTCCATACCCTCTCTCTCTTTCTCTCTAACCTCCCCCCACCTCTCTCTCTCTCTCTCTGTAAACATAAATAAATACAAGACTACAGGTAGACGAAGTTCAAACATGCTCTCGCATCTGTTTCACATGTTACTGACTCTGCAGTGTACCAATGAAAAATGCCAAAAACAATTATATGATCAAGAGATACTCGCTTACGTACAGGAAGAACACAGCTGTGAGTTTTTGTAAAACACAAAAAGGGAGCCAACATATGCACTGGTGTTTTGACTATTGCTGTGGAATGAGACACAAACCAGAGGAAATACAAATATCTTTAGATTATTAGTTCTTTTAATGTCATTTGTTTCTTATTATTATAATGTTCTGAAAGACTGGCAGAATCGTTAGCACGCCCGACAAAATGCTTTGCGGCATTTCGTCTGTCTTCACGTTCTGAGTCCGAGATTGATAAAATATGTACTGTTGAGCAGTGGGGTCAATGTAATCGACTAGCTTTTAGCAGAAAGAATTATTGTAATCCTTTGAATGCTGGTGATATATCATTCCATTTTATCGAACGCTTTTGCAAAGTCGAGATACATCCCATCCACATTTCAGTGGTTGAGCAGCTGTTTCAGTATCCAGTCGTAGTGTTGCAAGTGCTGAGTCAGGCAGCTTCTTCCTGGTCGGAAATTATGTTGGGTGTCAGTCAGAAAGTAATTTTCCTCAAGGAAAGTGATTAGTTTTCTTCCGCCTATTCGCTGCATGACTTTGCTGATATTTATATTTGCTTACACACACACACACACACACACACAGACAGACCCCCCACACACACACACAGACAGACCCCCCCACACACACATGTACATATAGATAGGAGCACGTCGTCGGTTACGACAACGAGGGTCCCAGCTGATGCGATCAACGGAACAAGTTGCTCGTGGAATTAACGTAAATGTGGATGAGCACAGACACGTGTACCCTTAACGTAGTTCTTAAGAAGATTCAGCGTAACACAGAGTGTGACAAGGCTGGCCCTTTCAGATACAGGTACTACTCATTTTTGCCAGCTGAGTGGACTAGAGCAACGTGAAATAAAGAGTCTTGCTCAAGGACACAACGCGTCACCGGGAATTGAGCTCACGACCTTACGTTTACGAGCCGAATGCCCTAACCACTAAAGCACATATATGTACATATATATATATATATATATGTACATACACACACACACACACACACACACACACACACACACACACATATATATATATATATATATATGTGTGTGTGTGTGTGTGTGTGTAAGTGTGTATATATATAGATATATCTACTACATATGTGGGAAATTCGTCTGTGTGTGTGTTTGTGAAGTTGTTAGCTAACTCCTCCTACATTGTTTTTTCGATTTTGATGAAACTTGACACGTGAGTAGAAATCATGTCTGGAAATCTTATGGCATACTCATATTGTTGAAAAATCGATAATACGGCACTTGGAAGGGATCCTAATAAATATACCTAATACAGTTCATTTTAATAGCCATTTTCCTAAATCATTTGGTATAAATCAAATTGAGTATGGTTATTTCTTAGTATTTGAATTGTTAGAGTTATTTTCGCAATTTATCCAGTACTACCCTTAAAAAAATAAATAGTATTTTCCTAAACAATAGATCCACTTATTTCAGTTAGTGATTTATATCAACACTAGCGCCGCTGAGGGTAATGTTGTCTAAGGAACACACAAAAGCTCTTTTCAGAGTTATTTACTTTGAACTGTTATTATCTCATATATGATTAGCCTGTTATTACGTAACATGCTTCACGATTTTAGTATACATACCTTATTAGTATTTCCTCCTAAGTTTTATATGCTCTGGGAACCCATTAAAGCCTTTTTCGGGGCTACTTTATTTGAATTCTTACTATCGGGTGACTAATTTCCTGTAATTACATAACTGACTTCACAATTTGGGTATTCATAACTTATTGGGAATTCCTAAAAACAAGATCCTGTGAAGGCACTCTGGTATTCTCAATAAATGCACAAAAACCGTTTTAAGGGCTACATACTTTGTATTGTTGTCACTGGATTAGCGAAGCAATTATGAGAACGGACCCAAGGGATAAGCCCCGCTTTCCCGGAAATTACCGGGTACGTCAGCTAATATATATATATATATATATATATATATATATATATGTATGTATTTATTTATATATTTGTGTGTGTGTGTGTGTATGTGTGTGTGTACACATATATATGTACATATATATATGTATGTACATAAATATATGTGTGTATGTATATATATATAAATTTTTTCACGGTTACTCCGATCGAGGTGCAGCGGTGCCGTCGTCACAAACGACATGACTTGAACATCTTTAGACCCTTGAAGAGTCTATCTCTCCTCAGGTCTCAGACAGACAGAAACAAAACAGCGAGTGTCAGTCTCTCAGTGCTGGATTGGTTCATTACACTGTGTAACAAATTTTATTTATTTATTTGTTTCTGGTCAGTAAGTGTTAGTGAGTACTATCTCCTTCAAACTTTGCTTTTGTGACTTTTTGTGAACAGGAGTAGTGGGGAAGCATCATAGTCATGTATTGAGAGGGATTCTATGTAACAAAAGCAAAGTTTGAAAGAAATAGCCATTTTTCATACTTTCTTGGGGTAAGCAAATAGAAAATAACATTTGCTACCCTAGGAAAAAGATGGAGTTACACAGTATTATATAACGGCATCGAAAGGATGCTAAATTGCTCTGTGTAACTTAATTTAATAATACTGTAACTCGAAAGGACGAAGAACAAAGTTGACCCCGGCCTGATTTGAACTCGGTGTGCAGAGAAACAGTACAGGGCAATCTATCAGATGCTCTCACTCTCTCCCCTTTTCCTTTCTTTGTCTTCGTTTCTGTTTCTCTCTTTATCTCCGTCCCCCCTCTCTCTCTTATCTTTCTGTCTTCTTCTGGGTATGTATGTGTTTACGTGCAAAATGTGAGACATCCCACATACAGTAATTGCTAAATATCTATTATCCTGGATTAATTTCTAAGTGGTTTCTTTCAGATCCACATCTGTATTTACCCGGCTTAAAGCTATGCTGGATTTATGTGCAGACTTCCTAAATAATAATTACATGCAAGCATGGAATGTTAATACACACACACACACACACACACACACACACACACACACACACACACACACACACACACACACACACACACATACATACATACATACATTTATATGTATGTATATATATATATATATATATATATATATATATATATATATATATATATATATACATATAAATGTATGAGAGATAAGCATGCATATATATATATATATGCATACTTATCTCTCTCTATGTATATATATATATATAT
>NC_142936.1:74641365-74703865 GCF_046866305.1 Octopus bimaculoides | reverse complement strand
TGAGGATTATGTATCAACAGAAACACACAGACTCGAAAGTGTAAATATGGACTGAAGATGGAACCGAATGAAATACACAAATATATAAGTTCCAAAATTTAAACACAAACATAACAAAGAAACACGGAATATTCACCCACGAGACTGGATGTTGCTAATTCCTCGTCAATTATCGTCCAAAAGATCCTTGCGATTTTACGCCTTTAACGATATTGTTCGCTTTTGGCGGCGCCAGCAGCGAGAAGCTGATGGGAATAGCGAACGAATGTTGGGGACGGTAACGAAAACAAACACAACACAAATGTGAATATACAAACAAATAAAATAAATGTACATAAAATAAGGCCGTGCGGCTACATACACACACACACACACACACACACACACGCACATATATATAGGTGTGTGGTAAGTAGCTTGCTTACCAACCACATGGTTCTGGGATCAGTCCCACTGCGTGGCACCTTAGGCAAGTGTCTTCTACTATAGTCTCGGGCCGACCAAAGCCTTGTAAGTGGATTTGGTAGACGGAAACTGAAAGGAGCCCGTCGTATATATGTATGTATATATATATATATATATATATATATATATATATATATATATATATATATATATATATATATATGTATCTGTGTGTATATGTTTGTGTGTCTGTGTTTCCCCCCCCCCCCAACATCGCTTGACAACCGATGCTTGGGTGTTTACGTCCCCGTAACTTAGCGGTTCGGCAGCACAGACTGATAGAATAAGTACTAGGCTTACAAAGAATTAGTCCTGGGGTCGATTTGCTCGACTAAAGGCGGTGCTCCAGCATGGCCACAGTCAAATGACTGAAACAAGTAAAAGAGAAAGAAAAGAGATATATACTAGCTGAATAGCCAGTCGTTGCCGTGCAATTGTTACAATAGAATGTCTTATATACATTTTCGTTTATTCCATGTCAGACCATGCCTTCCCCGGCAGATAGACCTCTTCATCAAGACAGATCTGTTAAATTCAATAACGAATTAAAAGCACTGTTAGTGTTGTAAACGTTATCGACCGCTCATACTCAATGTATGTGTTTCATTTGTTCGTTGGTTGCTGCCGTCTAGCGCCTGGGGAGTGACTATCGCATTACGCTGAGCGTAGAAGGTACGTGGTGTAGTAGTTAAAGCGTTCGACTCACGGTCTTAGAGTCGTGGTTCCGATTCCCAGACCGAGCGGCTGGTTGTGTTCTCGAGTGTGACACTCCATTTTATATTACTCCACTCCTCCACTCGACTGAAAGAGATTCAACAACAACTGTGGACTTAATCTTCTAACCGATTAGCGTCCAGCCTTGGAGGAAGTATCATTTGCTCGGTCTGGTATACGTCGCAGAAACTGGAATAAGTTCCAGCCTAATAACCTTAAAAGCTTGTGATTGACCTAGGATGAAAATACAGTAGTTCAGCTAATTAATGAATACTTCTCGACGACACTGACGTGGAATCCATCATAGTTTATATATGAAGACACGGCGACTCAACTAATCTTACAGTGAATAAGTATCATGCATGCTTTAAGACCAACGCTGCACGTTTGGTAATGCTGTGCAATAAAACAGTGTTTTCTCACCGCGCAGAGGTTTGTCAGACGTTATGATATGAGCCAGGGAGAAGGTAACGCGCAAAGAGGCTCTGGTACTCAACTTTCGACTAATGTTTCCCAGCCTCAGCCTAAAGATCAGTCAGCCCTTATCATCGGATAAAGAAAGAAAGAGAGAGAAGGAAGGAGGGAGGAAGAAAGAAAAAGAAGGGAAGAAAGAAAGGAAGAAAGAAAGAATCGGTGTACGTGCCTCCGTGAGTGTGTATGTGTGTGTGTGTACGAGTGTGGCTATTGCTGTGATAAAATTTGATCCAATCCTGACAATTTCATTTATTTAAATATACTTTTAAAACATATTTTTAATATATTTTGATCTACATTTTGCAATTTGTCTTCCCGTTTTTTTATTTTTTTTATAAGAACGTAGGAATGTATTATGAGAGATCCGGCTTCTTTCTTTTACACGCATGTTACATATACATATTGTGTATGTGAGGAAGAGAAAAAGAAACAGAGAGAGAGAGAGAAGCAGAGAGGGAGAGAGAGAGAGCGAGAGAGAGAGAGAGAGAGAGAGAGAGAGAGAGAGAGAGAGAGAAGCAGAATTAGAGACAGTTGGAAGAGAGGTAATCAACCAGTCATAGACGATTGCAAATAACGGCTCAACTATATATAAAATTAATCCACATACTTAACACGCATACACACGCACACGCACACACACACACACACACACACACACACACACATGTATAATCTACTTAGCATGCTCTTAAAACTTTGCGTCTGTCTGTCTGTCTTTCTCTTTCTCCTCTCTCTTCTTCCTCTCTTTCTCTCTCTCTCTCTCTCTCTCTCTCTCTCTCTCTATCTTAATATATAAATCTGAAGTTGTGTGTCTGTGTG
Organism: Octopus bimaculoides; assembly: GCF_046866305.1. Lineage (NCBI taxonomy): Eukaryota > Metazoa > Mollusca > Cephalopoda > Octopoda > Octopodidae > Octopus > Octopus bimaculoides. The sequence continues at coordinate 74,701,393 of NC_142936.1, read as the reverse complement.
AAGCCTTTTTGAATGTTTATAGAAATCCACATTTTCCACTTTTTCGTAAACATTTTTACAGCAATGGAATTTTCTCGATGTGAACTTTCCAGTGCAGTAATTAGATTTTTAAAATTCCGTTTACTTTGTGTGATTTAAGGGAGATTTGGCTGTTGTTTCTAGCAACTTTTATATTTCATCCTTGCTACCTGGAACGCCATTCTTACACACGCGCTCAACATAAAAATATAGAGAGTAAGAGTAAAAGAGGGAGAGGGAGAGAGAGAGAAAGTGATACATACAACGTCATAGATTAAACTTTCATCTCAGTATTCTTTACCTATTTTTCATAACATAGATACGTAAAAACACACACAACCACACATACATGACCTGTGACAACAACATACACATTGCTCTCAATCTCTATTCATTTCTCCCCCTCTTCCTCTCTCGCTCTCTCAAACGTATACACGTGCAAGTAAACACAATCATTCACATCGTGGTATATTTACAAAACATTGATGGCATAACTACAGAGTTGTATCCCCCAACTTTGGAAGGTCATAACTTTCATAAAAATGAATATTTTTTAATGAAATTTTCTATGCATATATTATTTATTATGTAGATTCCAAATATACAAAAGTTTTCGGTGAAAGTATTTTGGAAGTGGGTGGGGTACAATATTCGGAAATTCCACTTAAATTCCTCTCAACTTCCAGGAAAATGAATATTTTTTCATGAAATTTTGTACAAATGTACCTTGATGTATGTACATTTCAAGCATGTAGGAAGTTTGAAGGAAACAACTGCAGGTTATTTTTGAGAAGTGTTCCCCACTCGGTGGTGTTTCGGAGCAAGTCGTCCATATTTGTTTCATTTTTCTCTATTATGTGCTTATGTGCATCCTTAGATTTCTAATGAAGTAATAAGCAGTGAAGAGAAGCAGTCATAAGAAAACTTTTAACTATCCCTATTCCTTTCTCTCCCCCTCTCTACCTCTTCCTCTCTCGCTCTCTCAAAAGCATACACGTGCAAGTACACAATCATTCAGTAAAATATAACTCATGTTCGTCAATGTTTTGTAAATTTACCACGATTTTCACTAGGGTGTTAGGGTTAGGGTTTTAGGGTCAAGGTTAGGGTTTAGGATTAATGTCACGGTTACGTTTTTTAGGGTCAGGGTTAGGGTTAGGGTTAGGGTTTAGGGTTAGTGTTAGGGTTTTAGTGTTAGGATTAGGTTTAGGATTAGGGTTGGGTAATCGTGCGGGTGTTAATCTGAAAAATGACAGATATGTGAAAAGTACCGACCCTGCCATCTATTATAACTTTTGTTGTTCTGTTTAATATATGCATAGATTATGCCTCCAAAGAAGAGAGTTTGCTGGGGAAAGACAGCAACCAGTTTAAAATGACAGCTACAGACTGCAGCAATTCACCACATTCCAGAAGCTACTTTGAACATAATGCAAAATGGTGCAGCAACACCTTCTGCCCAATCTGATAGAATTCTGGCAAAACTGTTTAGCAACAGATCGCCAGCAATTGCTTCATCACAAATTGCCATCCTAGCTCCTGCTAAAAGGGATTACCCTGCTATGTATAATCAGGGCAGCGCAAAAAGTTGTTTTGCACAAGCATTTCTATAGCCAATTGCACGGATGAAATTTACGTATGCTTAATAATTTTACGCAAACCAGCCTTCAGACTTTCCCTATTAATTTTATCGTCTTTTGAATTATGAACATATTTACATCATAAGGGTTTTTTCGTTGTAAGGCTTTCTTTTTTAGTTGATTTTCAGCTAGCAAGACTTATCGTAGATGGCATAATAAGTCACACCCGGACAAGGTCGGGTTATACTGCTAGTATATATATATATGTATGCGTATATATATATATATATATATATATATATATATATATATATATATATATATATATATATATATATATATATATATATATATATATATATATATATATATATATGTATATGTATATATATATGTATGTATGTATATATATGTATATATATGTGTGTGTGTGTGTGTGTGTGTGAAGGCGCATGGCTTAGTGGTTAGGGTGTGCACTCACGATTGCGAGATCGTGGGTTCGATTCCCAGACCAGGCGTTGCGTTATGTTCTTGAGCAAAGCACTTCATTTCACGTCGCTTTGCGATCATTTCGACATCTGACATGTGACACCCGTTGCACCTATACAGGTAGTGTTGATCTGATGGAGGGAGTAAGCTTATGTCTACACAAACATTCGATCACTATAAACAAATCATCTGTGTGGTTGTTCGGTAATAAATTGTCGAACCCTCATACGTCGTCTAACGACGAGAGAGTCCATTATATATATATAGGCGCAAGTGTGGCTGTATGGTAAAAAGCTTGCTTCCTAACTACATGGCAATGGGTTCAGTCCCATTGAGTAGCTCTTTGGGCAAGTGTCCGACCAAAGCCTTGTGAGTGGATTTGGTAGACAGAAACTGAATAGAAGCCCGTCGTATATATATATGTATATATATATATACATATATATATATATATATATATATATATACATATATATATATATATATATATATATATATATATATATATATATATATATATATATATATATATATATATATATATATATATATATATATAATAATAATATTATTAGGGACAAAATCCAAAATTACAGGTAAAAAACTCAATTAAAATCAATTTATAAAAAATTAAAATTAAATTGAGCCTTATAGATAAAGTATATATAAAATATATATAGTTTTAGGGAAAATAACCAATTTTCAAGAACTCATCGATGAAAATCCACTATCACATATAGAAAAATTAATAATTAAAAGCACAATAAATGAGTATAATATAAAGTAAAGTAAATATCATAAGATAAATATAATAAAAAGTTTGAATTACGGAAAAATTTGGATAAGTACTGTTTTCACTTTGCTAAAGATTTTCTACTATTTGAAAATAATATGTATTCTTGTTTTTATACTATTCATTTGGTTCTTTATAGATTATTTTAATAGATAACTTATTTAACACTATATTATTTAGAAGTTATAGTTTCATTTCAACATAATATTAGAACTTCGATTGGAATAGTGTTGATATATTTTCGATTATTTTTTATTAATATTATTTGATTAATTATTAATCTTTATAGTTTATAATATCGTTAAAGTTTTTTTTAAATCAAAACTTTGTATATATATATAAAGTTTAACCTTTTATTCTTTATAATTTTTTCTTTCCTAATTTTTTCATTCATAATTTTTTCCATTCATAATTTTTTCATTCATATTTTTTATTATTACGTTTGTAGAAATAAATAATCTTGTATTTTTCTATTATTCAATTGATCTTTAATCATAATTAAATAAACGTCTTTAGCTTTAAATAGTATAGCTTTAACTATTACACCGGTTAAATATGTACTAATTTTATCTTCATTATTATTTTAAACTTAAACTTCGTTCAACTTGTATTTAAAACAATGATAATTTAAAACAATGATAATTTAGGTAAGATGTTTTTTGTATATAATATACATGTTATTATTATGGATGAAGGGATGATTATTGAATGGTTACTATTTTGATATTATGATATTTTTAAAATAATTTTTCTATCTTTATATAATAAGTATTTCATATTAATTCATTTGGTACTTATTGTTGGTTGAGATATATATCTAATTATTGTTCTAATTACGATCTGACGAGTAGCTATATTTTTGAATAGAACTTATTTTCGATAATTTCAATTGATTTTAATCGATTTAAATTTCTTTTCTATTTGAAAATTGGTTATGAAACACGTGTAATCTTTTTATTATATTTATCTTATGATATTTACTTTACTTTATATTATACTCATTTATTGTGCTTTTAATTATTAATTTTTCTATATGTGATAGTGGATTTTCATCGATGAGTTCTTGAAAATTGGTTATTTTCCCTAAAACTATATATATATATATATATATATATATGTGTGTGTGTGTGTGTGTGTGAGTGTGTGTGTGTGTGTGTGTGTGTGTGTGTGTCGTATGTATATATATATATATATATATATATATATATATATACTTTTTGCCTTACTTTTTTCCAGGATAAATAATTTTTGTGTAATAAAAAATTCATTATTGATAATTTTCACTCTCCTCATTGTACTCGTGACATTTCTTTGTATTTCCGATTCCTTCATTTCTCTTTAGTACCGATTGTGAAAAATCGATATCATAAGAAATCTAAGTAGAAAAAGAGCCTGTTTGCTTATATATAATAAGAAAAAGCAATGAATGCTTTCTTCTCCCCTTTGAACAGAGAGCATGAAAGAAGAAGAAAACAACAAAAAAAAAAAGAAAAGAAAGCAAAACAAAGGCAGAGAAAAGCAGAGAAAAGCAGAATTTTTTCTGCTTGTTTTCTGTCATAGTCAGGAAAAAAAGAGTGCTGTTATTCTCTTCGTACTCTTCGAGGAGGGAGCATGAAAACGAGAAACAATACAAAAGACTAAGAGATCAAAGATGGAAAGGCAGAGAAAACCAGAAATTTTATTGCTTGCCTTCCAACCGCAGCCAACGGACACGCTGTCAACATTATTTTCTCCTGAAGCGCTGATGATTTTACTCCCTCGTGTGACAAAGATCAAAAATTTGCCTATTCCTCATAATCAGACAGATTTAGACAAGAGATGGGTGTTTAATCAATTTGCATGTTTTTTTTTTTCAATGCTGATTCTGGTTTATTTCATACAATTATTCGGTACTGAGAGTATATATTTTATCTTTTATCTTTTACTTGTTTCAGTCATTAGACTGAGGCCATACTGGGGCACCGCCTTCAAAGATACTTAGTTGCGTGAATCTACCCCGATACCTTTTTAAAGCCTGGTACTTATTCTATTGATTTCATGCCGAACTGCTAAGTTACCTAAGTACACCAACACCAGTTGTCAAGTGGTGGTGGGGGGACAAACAAACAGAGAAACACGCGCGCGCGCACACACACACACACTCACACACACACACATACGTCGGGCTTCTTCCAGTTTCCGCCTACCAAATCCACTCACGATCTTTGGTCAGCCCGAGCCTATGGTAGAAGCCAGGTCTCCGACGTGGCACGCCGAGGGACTGTACCCGGATCCATGTGGTTGGGAAGCAAATTTTTTACGACACAACTACATCTGCTTTTTAAAATGATTTAACCCCTAAAGAATATTCTTGATCCCAAATTTTTCTTCTTGATTAGTTCACACTTGGAGCGAAAAGAAGCAACCAGCTTTTGTGATTAAAAAGTAAACTTTTCATTCATTTATCCATAGCAATGCTTTTAAAATTTAATTTTAAATACCTAAACTTATTTAAAACAGATTGCGTAAAGAAGTAAGTTAGCTCCTAAATATTTTGTTAGAATAAATCTATTTATTTAAAAAGATATCCCAGTAACATTTTTCGCGCTTTCATTCACCGCAAAAGGGTTCGGTCAGCTCAGTTTCGTCTCCACTTTCCTGGCCTTTTGCAAAAAGAAGCTTCGAAGAAAAGACGAATATTATCATTCTCGGAAAAGAGAAGCCAAAGCTAGAAATGAAACTCAAAACAAAAGTGGGCAGCAAAGAATATTATCGTCATTTAGACTTCGATGACGGGATGTCTCATTCTGAATAAACTGCTCTGCTCCCCATGTCATTTTGTCAGCGTAAGAACACATGGACAGCTTCTGGCTTTTGCCATATTCGCAATTTGATTACAGCTTTCACAAAACAAAAATCTAGGAACTATCTGAGTTTCGTAACTGCTCTGAAAACCTTTGGCCGACAACGAATTGATACAGCAATCGATCAATGGAAAGCAGCTTCGAAATCATGATATATTGAAATGGTAAATTCATTGTATTGAAATCTTGGCTCGTCAAGAATTACCATTTGGAGGACAGGATGAAACAGAAGGATCAAACAATAAGGGTAATTTTCTGACTACATGGTCTGATCAATAAGTATCCGGACTGTTGCCATAGTATAACGAAGCTAAAGTACGCAGGATGAAGCTGCTTGGCACAGATTGACATTGAACGCAGCTGTTCATGCACAGTGAGTTTTAACGTTCTAGCTCACTTTTGGTGTTTACAGCAATGCTTGGAAGGAAGGTGTGTAGCGTGTGATCGTCGCATTTACCATGGCAGAGAAAGCCGTCATAGCGATACCTGCTCAAAGGCCTACACAAAGTTGCAGAAAGTGTATGGAGGGGAGTGTATGAGTCGTTCACAAGTGTACGAGTGGTTCAGACGTTTCGAAGATGTCCAAAAAATGTCGATATTGACGAACGTTCTGTGAGACCCACAACCAGCAGAACCGAGAAAAACATCGCAGATGTGCGTGCAACTGCGATTAGAAATCGTCGAATCACCATCCGTGAGTTATCAGAGGGTGTGCAGATTAGTTACGGTTCTGTTCAGTCCATTATCACTGAAGATTTGGGTGTGAGACGTGTCTACCAAGCTTGTGCCAAAACTTCTTTCAGCAGACCAAAGAGACACTCAGGTTTCAGTCGCACAAGATCTCTTTGATTGTATCGAGAACGATGAAAACTTTTGAAAACTTTGCGTAGGCCGCTGAGCAGGTATCGCCAAGCTTTTGGCAAAATTTAATGCAGATTCTCTGCTCAACTTCTCTGTCATGGTCAATGCGACGATCACACGCTACACCCTTTCCTTCCAAACACTGCTGTAAATAGTGGAAATGAGCTAGAACGATAAAACTTAGTGTGCATGCACGACAGAGTTTAAGGTCAATCTGTGCCAAGTAGCTTCAGTCTGCATGCTTTAGCTTCGTTACTATGGCAACAGTCCGGATACTTATTGATCAGACCACGTATATGTGAATCAGTTGCGGTATGTAATGATTGTTTAAGATTGCATTTAGATTTCAGGAACAAAAATGCTAACTACATATTTTCTGAACTTTCAAGTGATAATTAAAACGAGGTCATTTAACTGTATAGCTGTTACAAGTGAAGATAATTTAACCCATTACCTACCAGTGATCTCATATGAGATCACTTAAAAATTACAAATTTCGTAATTATCTGTCAATATTTACACACATCTAACCTTTTTGCTATATCTACTAGGTATATTTCTCTGATATTCAAATGAGGTTTGCTAATTTTTCACCCAATATCACGCTTATTTCTATTTAAAATGTTATTTTGAAGTGTTATTTTGAAATGTTATTTTGATCATTCCAGCGTGTTTCTAAGGCTGTTTTATGCTAGAAATCAAAGTTTCATATAAAAAATTCCAGTTAATAGAATTATGGGAGGTGATGGGTTAAGATAAAGATCGTTAAAAAGAAATATTTGTTGTTGTTATGTTTGATGAGACTACGGATCTTCGAAGAAAATTTCAACTGTTACGCGTCTTGCGATTTGTTGATGAGAAAGAAAAGCTTCGGGAAATTTCCTTTTTTTTTTTTTTGATATGTCGAAGTCAGTAAAAATAGAAAAGTGGCGTCGCAAATAAATTCAACTGTAGCCAAAAAATTCATCACACTAACTTATGATGGAGCGAGCGTGACAGCTGCTCAGTGGAGAGGGGTGCAAGCGAGAATAAAGGGGATTTTTAGCGCTACCGTCATATTTGTACATTGTTACGTAAATTCACTTAATTTGGTACTCTCCCTATCGGTTTCAAGTATTGTGAATGTCGAATTTTCTTCGAAATTTTAAAAGGAATTTCAACTTTTTTTCTCAAAGTCGACGGCTGGAATAGTCCTAATGGATGAAGTCGTTGGAATTCGATTTCCAAAGTTACCCAAGACACTTCAGAATTATTCACCTCGATAAGTATCCATTTTGTCCAACAAAATTACTGAGTTTTCTGAGCTAATTTCAACATTATTGGAAAATCCAGAGGATTGCAGTGCTTCAGAATTAGCACAGGCAAGGGGATTCGTTGCAATCCGAGAAGATTTTCCATAGAAATTTTAATTAATGGATTTTGGATACCATTTTGAGTGGCTCAGAGATTTTGCATTTGATTCTTCAAGATAATTCGCTTGGTATTTCGAGAATGAAGTTGAGAACTTCAAAAACCAATTGGGTTGATATTGTCTGGTAGGTGTAACTGTTGTATTATTAATCATAGCATGAGATTAGGCTGACTGCGTATATTACAAACAGAAGAAAAACTCGCCAACATTTAACATTAGATATATTTAAGGGAAGGCTGAACGTGACTACATACATAAATTATTAAACCTTCACTTGTAGAGACACTAAGATATAGGGATCGACTTAACTGTGATTACTCGACCATTAGTTATCTTTAAGATGCGAGACCGCCAAATCTTGTTGACGCTTTATCCTTGATTTGCTTGGCGAGAGCTGAGTTACGTTCTCTTCAAATGACATGAGAGTTCTGGTTGATTTAGCGCTAAACTGCTTAACCCCTTACCCAGCAAAGACGAGTTAACTCGTCTTCACTCAATTTGTCTTTTTCAGAGAGCGACGAGTAAACTTATCCAAAACATATTATTTGAAAAACAGCCACAAACGAGTTTATACGTCAATTTTCGGCATTTCGGCATTTCTGCCCCTCCCCCCTTTTTTTTTTACAAATTACACCCAGATGTCGAGCTCAGAAACATAAATATATTTTTAAAATGATTTTTGAAAAGACATGCTAAAAAACATAGTAAAATAAATGTGTAAATCCCCTTCACTTTTGATGATAAAGTTGGAAATATGGAAATAAAAACCAACAAATAAATATATATATATTAAACACACAGGCGCGCACACACACATGCACGAACACAAACACACATACACACACACACTCACACACACACACACACGCGCACACACACACACACACACACACTAGGCATACATTTTTATATGTGCATATATTAGTGCATGAGTATTAGTGAATTAAACGCAATAATAAGGAGACGAAGTACACAGTCACGCACAATGGTTTCTTCACGCCTGCGTAATCTAGCAGTTCAGCAAAAGATATCGATAGGATAAGAATCAGACTTAAAAAAAAAAAATTAAGTATTAGGTCAATTTGTTCGATCACACACTTCAAAGCGGGCGCAGTCCAATGACTGAAGCAAGTAAAAAATAAAAAGATAACGGTAGAACTAATAGATAAATAAATGAATAAGTAAAATTTTCCGATCCACTCCTCATAAATCAGACGAAATAAGAAGCAAGACTTTGTTGCTTACATTCTTTACTGTATATAAATATATATTATATACTGTATTAGAAAATCTTTTGTAACCTTTACGCACAGTAAACTCCGAGTTAGAAAAAAAAATTACTTCAAAGACGTTTTTATTTTCTTACTAGCAGTATAACCCGACCTTGTCCGGGTGTGACTTATTATGCCATCTACGATAAGTCTTGCTAGCTGAAAATCAACTAAAAAAGAAAGCCTTACAACGAAAAAACCCTTATGATGTAAATATGTTCATAATTCAAAAGACGATGAAATTAATAGGTAAAGTCTGAAGGCTGTTTTGCGTAAAATTATTAAGCATACATAAATTTCATCCGTGTAATTGGCTATAGAAATGCTTGTGAAAAACAACTTTTTGCGCTGCCCTGATTATACATAGCAGGGTAATCCCTTTTATCAGGAGCTAGGACGGCAATTTCTGATGAAGTAATTGCTGGTGATCTGTTGCTACACAGTTTTGCCAGAATTCTATCAGATTGGGCAGAAGATGTTGTTGCACCATTTTGCATTATGTTCAAAATAGCTTCTGGAATGTGGTGCATTACTGCAGTCTGTTGCTGTCATTTTAAACCGGTTGCTGTCTTTCCCTAGCAAACTCTTTTCTTTGGAGGCATAATCTATGTATATATTAAACAGAACAACAAAAGTTATAATAGATGGCAGTGTCAGTACTTTTCATATATCTGTAATTTCTCAGATTAACACCCGCACGATTACCCAACCCTAATCCTAACACTAACCCTAACACTAACCCTAAACCCTAACCCTAACCCTAACCCTAAAAACCGTAACCGTAACATTAATCCTAAACCCTAACCCTGACCCTAAAACCCTAACCCCAACACCCTAGTGAAAATCGTGGTAAATTTACAAAACATTGACGAAGATGAGTTATATTTTACTGAATGATTGTGTACTTGCACGTGTATGCATTTGAGAGAGCGAGAGAGGAAGAGGTAGAGAGGGGGAGAGAAAGGAATAGGGGTAGTTAAAAGTTTTCTTATGACTGCTTCTCTTCACTGCCTATTACTTCATTAGAAATCTAAGGATGCACATAAGCACATAATAGAGAAAAATGAAACAAATATGGACGACTTGCTCCGAAACACCACCGAGTGGGGAACACTTCTCAAAAATAACCTGCAGTTGTTTCCTTCAAAATTCCTACATGCTTGAAATGTACATACATCAAGGTACATTTGTACAAAATTTCATGAAAAAATATTCATTTTCCTGGAAGTTAAGAGGAATTTCCGAATATTGTACCCCACCCCCTTCCAAAACACTTTCACCGAAATTTTTTGTATATTTGGAATCTACATAATAAATAATATATGCATAGAAAATTTCATAAAAAAATATTCATTTTTTTGAAAGTTATGACCTTCCAAAGTTGGGGGATACAACTCTGTAGTTACGCCATCAATGTTTTGTAAATATACCACAATGTGAATGATTGTGTTTAATTGCACGTGTATACATTTGAGAGAGCGAGAGAGGAAGAGGAGGAGAAATGAATAGAGATTGAGAGCAATGTGTATGTTGTTGTTACATGTCATGTATGTGTGGTTGTGTGTGTTTTTACGTATCTATGTTATGAAAAATAAGTAAAGAATACTGAGATGAAAGTTTAATCTATGACGTTGTATGTATCACTTTCTCTCTCTCTCCCTCTCCCTCTTTTACTCTTACTCTCTATATTTTTATGTTGAGCGCGTGTGTAAGAATGGCGTTCCAGGTAGCAGGGATGAAATATAAAAGTTGCTAGAAACAACAGCCAAATCTCCCTTAAATCACACAAAGTAAACGGAATTTTAAAAATCTAATTACTGCACTGGAAAGTTCACATCGAGAAAATTCCATTGATGTAAAAATTTTTACGAAAAAGTGGAAAATGTGGATTTCTATAAACTTTCAAAAAGGCTTCACACAAACACACAATTTCAGATTTATATATTAAAATTTTCGGAATCCTATTACTGCACGAACTTGGCTTCGAAATCCTGGTTTAAATTTTTCTGGTTCTGTACTTAAGATGGCTTTCAGTTCAAAAAAACTAGTCAGCGTTGCCATAACGTATTTCCGTTCATTATCTTCCAAAGCTGATACCGTCTCTTCTACCCAGTCGCAGAAATCGAAAATTATATCATCGATCAATTCCTCCATAACAGGTTTTTCATCTGTGGTGCTACTTTTAACGGTTTTCAGAATATAAGGATTCTTGTATGATTTAAAGAGCCGCCGAAAACTTTTCCGTTTATCTAATTTCTTAACCTCCGGTTTCTCCTCAATATCGGAGGATTGTTGAACAAATGCCAACGTTACGGGCAAATTTTCTTGAACTTTTGTTATATCATGTAAGAGGTCGGTGAGACTCTCTTCTTTGATATCTTTATTTTCGATGATTTCATCATCTTCGATTTCATCATCTTCGACTTCATCATCTTCGAAGATTTCCTCTTCTCCGGTGGAATCTTTCTTTTCGATATTGCTATCTTCTTTACTCATACTGAACTAAGATGTAAAAAGGTTTGTTTTCAGCTGCACTAAAATAGACGACAGGAATTAACAAGGCGTTTAAATATTATTAGTGCCACTTTTACAGGGCCTTCCAAATATTCTTAAAAGTTTCTTTCTGAATGATTTCTTTTGTTGTTTTTTTTTTTGCTTTGAATTTATTGTTGATCAGCCAGCTTGGCAACGCATGACAGGAAAGCAAACGAAAGGACACACACACACACACATACATACATACATACATACATACACACATACATACATATGTAGACATACATGCATACGTAGACATACATACATATATATGTAGACATGCATACATATATACATACATACGTACATACATACGTACGTAGACAGACATTACACACACAAAAACACACACTCAAACACACACACACACACACACACACACACACACACACACACACACGTTTCTGAACCATTGTCATACTTGATTCGACTATGACGTAGACAGCAAATGCAAATAAACGGCCACTCAGAAAATTGGTTTTAATTAATTTTTTTTAGACTCGATAAGTTTCAGAGTGCATTTCTTAGATCTGTGTTGCTTCTGAAATAACGCACGCACGCACACACACACACACACACACACGCAAAAGTATGTATGTATATGTGTGTATGTGGGAGTGTATATATATATGTGTGTGTATGTGGGTATATATATATACATATATATATATATATATATATATATATATATATATATATATATATATAATACTAAAACTCAAACTCTCAGTGTACACTATTTTCCTCTCGTTCTGGTCTAACGGTCCTCCATGTTTGTTTTCGCTCGATTTCTCTGTATGCCTCCACTGTCCTGTTTTTGTTCCCAACTTTGACCTTCCATAAATCCTAAATTTTATTTTAGAATTTATGGGACCAGCCGTCTTTGAAGACTCATATTGTCGTTGAATGCTTGAAATGAGTAGATAGACAGCCAACAACTGATGAAAGGTCCTTTCTCTATGTTTACTAGTCCCGTTTTCCATTTTTTTTTCTCGTTATTTACGTATTTCATGTTGTTTGCACAGTTGGTGACGTCCTCTATCCATATATATACAGGCGCAGGAGTGGCTGTGTGGTAAGTAGCTTGCTTACTAATCACATGGTTTCGGGTTCATTCCCACTGCATGGCATCTTGGGCAGGTGTCTTCTACTATAGCCTCGAGCCGACCAAAGCCTTGTGAGTGGATTTGGTAGACGGAAACTGAAAGAAGCCCGAGCCCGTCGTATATATGTATATATATATATATGTGTGTGTGTGTGTGTGTATATGTTTGAGTGTCTGTGTTTGTCCCCCACAACATCGCTTGCCAACCGATGGTGGTGCGTTTACGCCCCTGTAACATAGCGGTTCGGCAAAGGACACCGATAGAATAAGTACTAGGCTTCCAAAGAATAAGTCCTGGGGTCGATTTGCTCGACTAAAGGCGGTGCTCCAGCATGGCCGCAGTCAAATGACTGAAACAAGTAAAAGAATAAAAGAATAAAGAAAGAATATGATATACTGAAGATAAGGAGGGAGGGAGGGAGAGAGAAAGAGAGAGGGGGAGGGGGGAGAGGGAGGGGGGGAGAGAGAGAGAAAGAGAGAGAGAGGGAGGTAGGGAGAGAGAGAGAGAGAGAGATGGAGGTAGGGGGAGAGAGAGAGAGAGAGAGGGGAGGTAGGGGAGAGAGAGAGAGAGGGAGGGAGGTAGGGGAGAGAGGGGGAGGTAGGGGGAGAGAGAGGGGGGTAGGGAGAGAGAGAGGGGGGTAGGGAGAGAGAGAGAGAGAGAGAGAGAGATAGACAGAGAGAGAGAGAGAGAGAGAGAGAGAGAGCTAACTGATAACGATTTTATAAATATATTAGAACGGAGAGGAGTAGGTGGCAACTGGCAGAATCGTTAGTAAGCCGGTTATAGAGCAACTACAAATTTTATATTTAAAATAAGCTTAACGATATTCATGCTAAATGAGAATTCATGAGTGAATATTAACGAGAAGTGCTGATAAAAGTCTAACTTTCACATCTCTTGCTTACCTGATGAATATTCTTAGCCATTATAACATTTAGTTGGGGAACCTTGCCATAATCACACATGATGTACAAAAAAAGTTATCAACCAAATTTTACTCATACCACACCATACAATTTCAAAAACGAGACACACGGTGGATAATATAATCATAAATAATTCGTTTTAAAATAGACTGAGATGGTCATGTTTAGAACGCTTTGATCAGAACTGAAATAGGCAGCATGAATTAAACACCATTAAGTGAAACCAATTTTTTTGCAAGGGAAACAACTTTATAATGTCAAATTAGAGTTATTTACCTTGATAACATAGGGTTATGTAAGTTAGTCATGCATTAATTTTTTTTTCTTATCTATTTCTTCTTAATCAATAATGTAAAATAGAATTTAGTATCCATTAGCGCTTAAAGAATCTTAATATGAGGATAAAGATTAATTCAGTGTACATGAAGTTAAGCATTTCATTTATTTTCAATGGCATTAAGGCCTGACTCGACAATCTAATTAAGAGGAAGCTGAACACAAAATTAACGTTATGGCTACGACGCTCCTACTTTAAAGTGGTAAGAAAATAAGATTAAATGTTCGGCTCACGATCATAAGGTTGCGGTTTCAATTCTTTGACCCGCGTTAATCTAGCCCACACTGCTGGTGCAGGCATCTCTCTCCGCAGTTGTCACATCCTTAAGGAAGATAAAATTAAATATGATCTAACTTCGTCAATAACAAGACACGCGCAACCGTATAGGATCTCTTCCAGGAGATGCAAACCCCGCTCCTAAGAACCCCTGTCTATTTTGTGGATCAATGAGAAGATCATTAATAGGATTTCTGAAAGACTATCGAGGTGCTTGCATGCTTATAAATGCACCGTCGCACAATGCAGTGGGACTGAATTTGATTAATCCTTAAGCAAATTAATAACCACATTTTACCTTAATGTATTTATGAGTTAACCGCAACCTCCCAATTCTTACAAACACAAAGCATCAATTCAATTCGTTGTGTGAACGTATGTGTGCCAAACCACGCATGTGAGTATGCCTATATCTTCGTGTAAGTTTCTACGAGCGAGTATACGTACGCCATACAACTTAAGTGAAAGTGTTTATACATTCATATCTACTAACAGTTATATCTAATATATTTTTCGCTGTATTGTGTATTTGGTTCTTTTTTGCATTTGATACTTATTATTGATCTTCAATAAAAATGAAGCTGCATCTCTTAATTTGCTGTTTTTATATACACATACTGAGAAGAAATTTTGTGGAACAGACGTTATTATAACGATATACAGCATCTATACATTCGAGGACACACATCTACACCGACAGATACTCATAAACCAGTTGTTCAGTATCGAACCCGTTATGGATCGATGCTAGATGAATCGAAACAATTGTAGTGATCAATAAAGATTTCGTATCTTCCATTTTCCGTCTCTCGCATTAATCATATATATATGTATATATATATATATCTACACACACACACATACTTATATGTATATATGTACGTACATATGTACATGTATGTATGTATGTATGTATGTATATCTATCTATCTCTCTCTCTTTGTCTCTCTCTCTCTCTCTCTTTGTCTCTCTCTCTCTCTCTCTTTGTCTCTCTCTCTCTCTCTCTCTATACATATATATATATATATATATATATATATATATATATATATATATATATATATATACATACATATACATATATGTATGTATGTGTGTTTGTGTGTGTGTATGTGTGTGTATACATACATAATACACACACACACAAAGGAAACCTTTTTCAAATGGATTTTTCAAGAAAATTTTTCTTAAACGTTATTAGATACTATCAAAAATACGTTTTCGAAAAACGGAGTGACATGAATCTTTTGGAAAAATGTTTTCGTATTGTACGTAAGCGCTTTTATTGACCAATTTTTCAAACACACGTGTTATGGGCCAATCTGTGTAGAGGAACCTGCTTTTGGTAATGGGGTTGAATATTTCTGAATTTAGAATTCTTATCGACTATTCTTCTTTTGCCTTTCGAAGCTGATTATTGTCTTTTTTTTACTTTGAAAAAAGGAAATATTTTCAATTTTCCATTTGCGTCTAGATGTTCACAACATGGAACATTTACTAAAAGATGAATCTTTACTTTGCTGCTTGTGCACTCTCACACAGTTGGTTAATTTTGATCTTGTTCTCTGATGTAATTCATACTGCATCATGGGCATGCGATGCAGTAGATAAGATATTTTGCTTTGCTATTCATATAACCATTCACCTTTAATTCCTTCCTATTTTTGAATATTTTGGTTGTACTTGTTCGAATTATTTCACATCCCCCCAACGAAGATCTCCACAGTTTGTTACCTGCATTATTTCTTTCTCTGATGTAAATCTAACCTTTCTTAGTAGTCTTTTGATATTTGGTGTGTGGCTGAGATATTCAGCAATCTCCCGATGTCGCAATTGGTTAGAGTATTGCTCACGTGATCAACTAAATCTGACCAATCACGATATAGCGTAGAATAGGCTCCAGCGACGACTTCATCTTTTGATGGGCTTCCTTCCAAGTCTATTAGCTTAGTATAAATTTGATACACTGTGACTACTAGAGGGCGTTGGGATGTAACAGAGGGGGCATTGACAGGATCTGTAGGATGGCCAACAGCTGACAACATATATGCAATGAACAGTCGGAGGATGAAAGGCATAAAAAGAAGACTCCAGTGTTCTTCGTTTAGATAGTTGTCTAACGCTGTTTATAATTTGTGATACTTTAATTGTTCGTCGGAGATTCGGTGACTGACGTAGAATTGGAAGGTATTGTTTGGCCGAATGTAAGAAGCCATGGTTTCTAGGATTACGGGTGACAATAAATAGAATACTTATATTTGTATTTTTGTTTATGGAATACTTATATTTGTATTTTTGTTCACCCTTAGTGTAAGTGTTTCTCCGTAAGGCACAGATTGGGAATTTTTATTTTGATCATGATCATGGCATAATTTATTACGTTTTGTGGGTAGTTTCGTTTCTGAAGGAACATATTTAGTTGTACCAGTCGTTTCTTTTATCTATTCGTGCTGTAACTATTAAACATTATACGTCATTCTATCCTTTTTGTTGCGGTTGGGTTGCAAGATCCCACGTCTAAATATCGATGTGTATCTGTGTCCAATCAGAAAGGAAATTTCCTTTCATTCATTATATGTACACACACACACATACACATTAAATGTATATAACATATCTGTATGAGTATAGATATAAATTATATATGCACGTATACACGCACATACAAACCAACAAACACACGCACATACGCGCGTGCACAAACACACGCATACACACATATAACTTAGCTTGAAGAAAATTCTAACTGAGCCCCAACTGCAAGGTCATGCGCTGTTTATCTTAATATGAGATCACCATATCGGGCATATACGGTTGTGATGTATGCGCCTGGTGTACCGTTATCAAACAGGTAGTCATAATGGGTATATTAGACTTTCTATATTTGCACCCGAGTGTCACTTTGATGGCATGTGCTGCTCTCTAACTCAATGAGGATAATAATATTATTCGAAAATCCATTAAGGCTGTTCACCATTTTTTTCAATCGAGAAATTAACCCTGTTTATATATCTACCACATAGGTTACATATATCATGCCTTGATAGGGTTTGGACGTTGATCCCCATTGACAAGCTCCTGATAATAAATAAAGTGTTAAACACTTATGGTATGCAACTGAGTAAACTTGCACTAGTTATGTCTACTCCACAGGTTACATACATACATACATACATGTGTGCGTGTGTATGTACACTACGTCCCACATTATAAAGTGAGGATCTATTTCAAAACGGGGGCACCAGTATTTTCTTAACGAAACACTTTGAAACTTGGGACACTGGTAGAATGTGTCATATAAAACATCTTTTACTCTTAGTCTTCTTAACAAAAAAATGTACATCGCAAGTTATTCCATGTTAAAGTTGTCGTATTTCTGTAATTTCAACCAATCACTGACGTCTATTCAGCTGAATAGAGTTACTGCTGGGCGGTCATAAAAATGTTATTCCCTGTGACATATTTCATCCGGTTTAATCGTAATTTATACGCATATATTGTTTATATAATAAATTACGCTGTGCGTATCTATGTGTGTAACAATTTTAGAGTTCGGATTCTAGAGTTAGGGTTAGGGTTAGGGGATTAATACGATATACACCGTTACAGCGCTAACTGTTTTCAACTGAATAGACGTCAGTGATTAGTAGAAATTATCGAAATAAGACAATTTTTTACATGAAATAAATTCGAATACAAAAATTTTTTTCTGTTCTATAACACAAAATAGATAAGTATCCGAAGTTTGAAAGTCTTTCGGTACCAAAAACACTTCATAAAACATAAATGAAAACTGGTGCCCCCGTTTTAAAATAGATCCTAAAGTGAATCAACCTTCTCTCAATAAATAAATGTATATTCGTTAAAAAACAGTTGTTTTCCCACTGACTGTTGCCAACACCTACCAGCGAACATTCTGTTAAAATAAATCAGTCGGATCTGCGCAGACGCCAACAAATGGCGGCCATTTTTGTGATTGGGCAACATTTTCACCGTCACAAATTATTAGGCAAGTATAATAAAAATGATAATTGTGCCAGAAGAGACATTTGTTTAATTCAACAGTAAAGGTTTAACAAAAGAAATTATTCATAAAGGACTTAATGGTAAACATAATAACACTTTGGAATGAAAATAATCATGGGATTATGGTGCCATACAGCTTCTAATGTTTGATGGATGATCCTCCACATACAATAACCTTCCTTACTCGCTGATCCATTTAATTTATCATGGTGATATCCTCTTGTGTCATGCCTTGAGCAGCATCTATTTTCAGAATGTATTTCAACCGAAACCACAGTATATAATCTTCACACGTCTTTGAATTTTGAGCTTTACTGCTGCGACTCGCCAATATCAACATTGGCATTATATCAAGAATGTGTAAGGCAGCGAGCAGGCAGAAACGTTAGTACGCCGGTTGAAAAGCTTAGCGGCATTTCATCCGTCTTCACGTTCTGAGTTCAAATTCCGCCGCGGTCGACTTTGCCTTTTATCCTTTCGGGATTGAGTACTGGGGTCGATGTAATCGACTTACCCCCTCCTCGAAATTGCTAGCCTTGTGCCAAAATTCAAAATCAATTTGTCAAGAATGTGCACGGGAGAGGTATAGCCGAACGAAATCACCGACGTCTTCCAGATATAAACTTCGCATAGAGTTATTAAACGTCAGTATGTATTTTTAGTTAAAGGCGCTGTCGTCTGCTGTCTTCCGACTGCCATTCCTATAGAGAGTAATACTAATTTCAAACATTGGCATAAAAGCATGAATTTGGAGATGAGTATAGCCAATTAATATCGGCTTCTGAGCTTGATTAATACTGATTTTATTGCTTCCGTAAAAATGAAAGGCAAATACTATCTCAGTAGGGTGTAAACATTGTCTTGGTCTCCATAACGTCACCCTGATTGTCCATCTGTTGTTCTTCAGTCATGCGATGTAGCCAGCCCGTTTATATTAGTTTTCCTTGATAGTTCTTATGATGTCGTTGACATTCGTGTAATGCCGTATCTAGGTATTTGTTTTCTCGTCCCGCAATGTGATGCTGAGCATGATTCGTTCCGTTTTGCGTTTCACTACAATGAGAGCGTTCGTGATGGTAGTGTTGAGAGTCCATGTTTCCCTGCCGTAAATCATCACTGGCAGGATGCACTCATTGAGGAGCCCAATAATAGGTGACAGAGAACAGTTGATCACCAGAGGATCTGGCTTTATGGAAATCTTGCTGGTGGTCATTAGAGAGAGAGAGAGAGAGAGGGAGAGAGAGAGAGAGAGAGAGAGAGAGAGAGATAGAGAGAGAGTCAAGTTAATAGAGAACTTCCATTTTAATGGCTGTTACTACATATTAGAGATGAGTACTATAAAGTAATAGATTGTAAGATTACTTTACAATAAATTGATAAGCTTCGATCAACTGTGGTTATTCCAAGCAGTGAGGAGACAAGAACTCTAAAATTTAACCAAAAATTACAAGCATGAAAGACAACTCCGATAAGACAGAACTGGAAATTATTTTGTAACATTCAATTTACGTCCCACTGCATTCAAGTGCCCTCGGGGGTCGACTAAACCTTTTCTCAGGTGAAATGAAATAATACCTGTAAAGAAATAAGACGATTTAGTTGACTGTTTCCATACCCAAGAGTATGACTCTATTAAAAATTACCATATTTGTTCCAATAAAGCAACCCAAATAGGAAAGGAATATCTATAAAATAACTGTAGAAAAAGAAATAATATAATGAAGTTTGAACAAAAATAGGAAGAAAAAATCATGAACAGTTGTCAAATCTTTTAAGAATAATTTTATAGAAAGAATAATATTTTAAATATCATTGGACGGAGAAAATGAAATCAATGAAAGTTAGAATCAATAAACTCATATCTTATTTCACCTAGAACAGGTAGTTATCACCTATTAGCATATTTCAGTTGAGCCGGAAACCAAAATATTGACACAAACAACTGTAAAATAATTTTAAATCGCATAAAAAAAAAAGACAACAAATATAAAGTGGAATAATAGAAATTTGAAAAACGTATTTTGGTCTAATTTTATAAACTATTCTCAACACTATAATTTGCCGGCAAAGGCCAGCAGACTATGTTTTTCGGCAATTTGTCGTAAACCAACTTTCGAAACTTGTTAGTACTGACATGGTCTTGAAATGATCGTAAGTAAGAAGCGACTCTGTTTAAAAGCTTATATCCTGACTATACTTGGCCTTTTTGTATATCTTATAATTTCGAGCATTCATACTGAACCTTCTCCGGTAAGGAAATGTATAAATAACCATTATTTTGTTGTTATTTGTAATTTTTTTTTTACTAAACATACAGGGACAGGTTGCGTGCGGGCACACACATCTCACTGTCCTGTTCTTGTTAACACTTTCACCCTCCGCAAAAAATTCCAAATTTTATTTTATTTGCTTTGCGGGAAGGACTGTTTCAACGAAGTCGCGTATTCTCCTTGCCTTCGAAACGTAGAGTAGATGAAATAGGGACAACAGACGAAGGGGTATTCTCTTTATGTAGTATGTCTCGTTTCTCTGTTTGTTTGTTTCGCTGTTCGAAAAAAAGTTCGTTTCTATGTTTTCGTTTCTCATTGTGTTTAACGGTTTTTTTTTTTGATGTCCTGTACCCATTTATGCATGTATATATACATATATATATGTAGGTATGTACTTATATATATGGATATATACATATATATATATATATATATATGTAGGTATGTACTTATATATATATGGATATATGCATATATTTATATATTATATTATATATTATATTATATATATCGCCAGAATGATAATTAACTTCTTATAAATACATTACTGCTCTAACGTTTTGAGTCAGCTTCTTTTTGGGATATATGACCCTCTGACGATATATATATATATATATATATATATATATATATGGCAGAGTTGTTGAATATACGTTAATGACCAGCACCTGTAGAGAACCGATGATACCGTGTAGAAACGACATGCTGAATTTTGGATGTTTACAAGGGTTCGAAGCATAGTGTTTTATTGTTTATAAAATGAACTATAAAACAGCAATTAAACTCATTTTAATAAACCTTAGTAATCATAGGCTCCCTTGTTGGTTCTTAAAAATGTTATTTACACTACACGTGTAGAATCACCGAATATCTGTAAGCAGTTCTAAGGCGTGCTGTTTTATTGTTTATAAAATGTGCTTAGAACGGTAAAGTTAGTTTAATTGGTTTTGCTCTTAAAGTGTTATTTACACAAGTGTGGAATCGACGAATGTCGACAAAAATTCTAAGGTGTGCTGTTTTTATGTCTATAAAATGTGTCATAGAACGGAAATTAACTCTGTTATTTAATCTTAGTAATCACTGTTGTAAAAAAATATTCTAAAATTGGTTGAATATAACGTTTTTATGTGGTCTCTTGTGCAAAGGGAGTAGGTAACGTACACACACACACACACACACACACACGTATTCTAGAGCAATACATATACTTAATTGTAAAACGATACTCATTTCCACACGTATTCATGTGTTGCTACTTATCTCTTCGTACGTTTATCGATGTTTGTTAACTTTTTCCCCTGCTACCTTCCTCTGTCTGTCTTCGCCTGCTTGTAAGCATACAAGTTTGTAATTACATTCCATTGTATTTCTTTAATAATATACCGGCGTAATTTTTAAGTGATTTTGTGTTAAATTTACCAAACCAATAAAAATTGTAAATATTTTCAAAGGGAAAGGTGAACCAAGGGAGTTTTGGCTGTTTTTTTAATATACCAGTGATTTTGTTGTTATTGGTTTTTTTTAACGCTATAAGCCTTACAATAATAACTATCTGGACTGTTTTAAGCCATTTTTTTTTTCATTAAAAACCATGGGAGGAGCCATTTCAGTGAAAAATAAAGGATAAAATTGTAAATATTTTCAGAGGAAAAAGTGAGCACTTCAAGGGAGGTGTGGCTGTTGTTTCTAGCACAACCCAAATCACCCTCCGTTTTTACTCTCACATGTATTGATGTTTTTTCAACATTTTTTTCTCATTAACCATTGGTCTACCAGAGAGAATGTGTCACTAATTACCAACTGGGTCCAATGGACCCAATGATTTTCTTTTGATTAAATTTCATTCAAACTACCACTACTTCTTGGCTACATTGTATATGCTATCAGGTGAATAAAGAATTACTGTTTCTCACAAATAAAAAGAATAAAAATGAAGCCTTGTGAGTGGATTTGGTAGACGGAAACTGAAAGAAGCCCGTCGTATATATATATATATATATATATATATATGTGTGTGTGTGTGTATGTTTGTGTGTCTGTGTTTGTCCCCTCAACATCGCTTGACAACCGATGCTGGTGTGTTTACGTCCCCGTAACTTAGCGGTTCGGCAAAAGAGACCGATAGAATAAGTACTAGGCTTCCAAAGAATAAGTCCTGGGGTCGATCTGCTCGACTAAAGGCGGTGCTCCAGCATGGCCGCAGTCAAATGACTGAAACAAGTAAAAGAGTAAAGAGAGTGCATTGTACTCATAACTGTGACAACATAATTTTTCTTGGAACAATAAGATAGGATCATAGAATCCTTTTGAAATCCAAATATCGTGCTGTTGATTTCTCTTTCTTTTCCATTTGTGAAAGCACTTGGAGGTTCAACTCTGTTCTTTCTAATTGTTCCAACTAAAGTAGTTTTCTTACTAAGCAGCCTTCGAGCCAATCCTAAACGTGTAAAAAAATTATCACAAGTTCTGTGTGAGCTATGTACAAGGACGCTGTCAGTAAGGTGAGGGTTGGCAACGAGTACAGTGAAGAATTCTGGGTAGAGGTAGGAGTCCACCAAGGTTCAGTCCTCAGCCCCTTCCTATTTATCATAGTCCTCCTGGTAATAACAGAGGAATTCAAGACAGGATGCCCCTGGGAGCTTCTCTATGCTGATGACCTTGCTCTAATTGCTGAGTCACTATCAGAACTAGAGAAGTTTCAGGTGTGGAAGCAAGGATTAGAATCGAAGGGCCTTAGAATCAACGTAGCTTAAACCAAAGTCCTAATAAGTAGGAAGGTAGACAAACCACCACAAACCCCTTCAGGTAGATGGCCCTGCTCGATCTGTAGAAAAGGCATAGGTAGAAACTCTATAAGATGTACCCAATGTAAGCTATGGAGACATAAGAGGGGTAACAATATCAAAGGAAGGCTAACTAGGAAGATAGCTTTTGTATGTAGCAGATGCTCAGGAGCAATAAACACTGAAAATGTGCAGAGAACAACTTCTGCCACATTCCAGGGAGAAAAACTAGAAGTAGTTGATAGCTTCTGTTACCTAGGTGACCAAGTCAGTAGAGGGAGAGGGTGTGCTGAAAGTGTAGCTGCTAGAATAAGAATAGCTTGGGCACTGCTCAGAGAGCTCTTACCTCTGCTGGTGACAAAGGGCCTTTATCTCAGAGTAAAAAGCAGACTGTATGATGCTTGTGTATGAACAGCCATGCTACATGGCAGGGAAACATGGGCCGTGACTGCTGAGGACATGCGTAAGCTCGCAAGAAATGAAGCCAGTATGCTCCAATGTCAGTGTGCATACTCGACAATGTGTAAGTACCTTGAGAGAAAAGTTGGACCTAAGAAGCATCAGTTGTGGTGTGCAATAGAGACGATTGCACTGGTATGGTCATGTGGTGAGAATGGATGAGGATAGCTATGTGAAAAAGTGCCACACCCATTTGAGCGTGATCGTTACCAGCTTCGCCTTACTGGCACTTGTGCTGGTGGGATGTGAAAAAACATTCGAGCGAGGTCGTTGCCAGTACCACTGGACTGACTCCTGTGCAGGTGGCACGTAAAAAACACCATTTGAACATGGCCATTACCAGTACTGCCTGACTGTCCCTCGTGCCGGTGGCACGTAAAAGCACCCACTACACTCTCGGAGTGGTTGGCATTAGGAAAGGCATCCAGCTGTAGAAACTCTGTCAGATCAGATTGGAGCCTGGTTCACCAGTCCTCAGTCAAATCGTCCAACCCATGCCAGCATGGAAAACGGATGTTAAACGATGATGATGATGATATTGCGACCAGTATTTTCAAGTTCTTTTGGAAAATTTCCCATTTGACAAATAAAAGAGAGTCAAGAAAACATAAGAGTCACGAGAAATCAGCAGAATCAAATAATCTGTTTGTGACTGCTGCAAGTAGTCCAGCTAAGGGTAAACATGAGAGTAGACTGTCAGCTTTCACATAATTGGTGCATTAGATAAAAGTAAGAAAACTAGTGAAGCTCTTAAAATTTCCCAAATCCTGCACATTGAAAGCACCTGAAATATATTATTATCCATCTTCCATATTTTGTTTTCTTGTTTAGATTTTACCGTCCACAGAAGAGTTGGATGCAAAATCAGCATCAGATCTTGAAGATTTATTTCATGGGTAATATTCTTTGATTCCTTTTTTACACATTGTTGTTTGTTAACTATAGTATAAGAAATCTTTCAATGGTATTTAGCTGACTTCCGTGTGTTTTAAAGCTAATGATATTGAGAGCAACATGAGCATCATAAGACTGTTTTCTTATCTATTTGTTTTTCTTGCATTGATTTAAATCATTGTTTGCTGTTCTGATTTCTAAAACTACATTTGGTTTGATTTGCTGTGACTTTATGTAAAAACAGTGGCTAGAACCAGTTCCATGGTCTATGAGGAAATGTTACATATAGTTTCCCCTGTGGTTCTCTGTCAGTCTGTTTAATGTTGTAGAGTAGAAGCAACACCCTTTCATAGAGTGAAGTAAATAATGCAGCCTTTCATTCCCAGTTATAGTTGTTTCACTTCATGTCTCTTGTCAGCCTTTTATAATCATCATGTTCTTATGTCTATGTAAAAGAAAAATTAATAATTTATTTGTTGAATATTACTTTAGATTCATGAACCAAATTCAGGTGACGTGTAACAAGATAATGCGTGTTGGTTCTTTGGGAGATGGAGGATGGAATGTTTGTTTGGATAATGGATATTTTCCCATGGTGCCTTGCTTGGTATACTCATTTGGGTAAGTAAATTCCTACTGTGTTTATCAATGATTGGAATACTTTTCTATTTTAAATTTTGTGTATCTTTAAATGATTATAAATATGTGTCCTCTCTTTCTCTCTCTCTCTTTCTCTCTCTCTTTCTCTCTCTCTCTCTCTCTCTCTCTCTCTCTCTCTTATATATATATATATATATATATATATATATATAGATTCAGGTGAATATGGTACTTAGGTTTAGGCACTAGAATTTAGTATGGTATTATCCATACAGTTTCAAAATAAGGTGATTAAAGTCAAAATAAGCAACAAGGATATCCAAAGTTAATGCAGTACAATTGTTTCATGTGACTCCATTTATTTAAGCAATGTAAACATTACATCAAATATAAAATGCAGAGCAATCCTCAGCTGCACAAAGATATAGAATTTTAATGAAATTACATTTAGACAGAAGGACATATTTTTATAATATAATATAATGTCCTTCTGTTGAAATGTAATTTCATTAAATTTCTATATTTTTGTGCAGCTGAAGATTGCTCTACATTTTATATTTGATGCAATGTTTACATTGCTTAATTAAATAGTCGCATGAAACGATCGTACTGCATTAACTTTGGATATCCTTGTTGCTTATTTTGACTTTAATCACCTTATATATATATGTATATATCACTGGAATGGAGGATAATAGCTTTTAATAGTAGATCACAACATTTTTTTCTGCACTGCACACCAGCTTTATGTTGCTGAGTTTAAATTCATATACAATTATAGAAGATCATTCTTTATAGTCATTATATAGTTAAATTTCTCTATATAAAAAGTAAACAAATGGCATTTCAAATTTATGAAATGTTCAAATTTTCAGTACAATTTTATTTATTTAATGCAGTCATAGAAGATATATCATAACATGTAATGTGCCATCATCATGTAAAATTATAAACAGGTAAGATTTTAAATGTTGACCCAGACAATCTACATTAGTTTTGAATTCTTATAACAAAATAATATGTGTATACACACACAAATATGCACACACGCATGAATTCTTATAACAGAATTGTATATTTATTCACACACACATACACAATTGTTGGTCTGTTTTCTCTTATCACTTTACATCTCAAAGAGAGAGGGGGAAATGGAGTAAAAGTTAGATACAGAGAGAGTTAACATAAGAAGTGTATAAATATGCTACCACGTCATCATCATCATTTAACATCTGCTTTCCATGCTAGCATGGGTTGGACGATTTGACTGAGGACTGGTGAACCAGATGGCTGCACCAGGCTCTAATCTGATCTGGCGGAGTTTCTACAGCTGGATGCTCTTCCTAATGCCAACCACTCCGAGAGTGTAGTGGGTGCTTTTACGTGCCACTGGCATGTGGGCCAGTCAAGCGGTACTGGCAACGGCCACACTCAAATGGTGTTTTTTACATGCTACCTGCACAGAAGCCAGTCCAGTGGCACTGGCAATGACCTCGCTCAAATGTTTTTTCATGTGCCACCAACACAACGCTAGTAACGATCATGCTTGAATGATGCTTTTTACATGCCACCAGCACGGAAGCCAGTCAGCTGCTCTGGCAACACTCACGCTTGGATGGTGCTCGCAGCGCTCCACTGGCACGGGTGCCAGTCATCGAATTTGCGAATTTGATTCGATTTCACTTGCCTCAACAGGTCTTCGCAAGCAGAGTTTAGTGCCCAGTGATGGAAAGGTACCCATAAGTGGGCTGGTTACACCCCTGGCATAGGCCATGGGTTATGGTCTCACTTGGCTTGTCAGGTCTTTTCACGTATGATATACATTTTGATATTTGGATCTCAATTGTTTAGAGACCCTTAAAATGCACCATATATAACGTAGTGTTTGACAGCTGTTATAAGAAAAGGTAATTTAATGTAATTAAATATATTGATTTTCAATATTTCATAGTAAGGCAGTAAATTGGCAGAATCATTAACACATAACACACTTGCTTAGTGACATTTCATTCATCTTTACACTCTGCGTTCAGATTCCACTGAACTCAGTTTTTGATTTTTTTGCCTTTCATCTTTTCAAGGCCCAACACTTGAGAGGAGCTCTGCCACTTTGCCTTCATGAGGCCCAACTCTCAAAAGGAACTCTGCCACTTTGCCCCCATGAAGCCCAGTAGCTTGGCCACTTTGCTTCCATGTGGCCCAACGCTCGAAAGGAACTTAGCCACCTTGCCTCCACACCTCTGGTGTTATCCAAGGAAAAGGCAAAGGCTGATACAGCTTGGCACCAGTGACATAGCAACTCATTCCTACAGCTGAGTGAACTGGAGCAACGTAAAATAAAGTGTCTTGCTTAAGAATGCAACACACAACCTGGTCAAGAAATTGAACTCACTACCTCATGATTGTGAGCCCAATGCACTAACCACTGAGCTATGCACCTTCACTATACATAATATAAAAATTCCTAATCTCACAAATGTAGAATTGTGTCATCCAATCAGTAAGGGGACAACATAGGACATCAATGAAGCTTTATAAACCTTAAAAATGGATTTAGCATAGTGGAGAAAGGTGCTACTAGCTAATGCAGTGAAGTTGCTTAGAAGTTTAAAGTTCAATCCTAGACAAGGTTACTAAGGTCAATTACCATCTACCTGAAGAAGGTGGAGCACACACAGCTGAAACATAGTGAAAAGCAACAACTAAGATGAGGAAACTACTCTGGCTAATACATAATATAAAAATTCTTCATCCCAGAAATACCGATTTGTATTATGCATGCATGGGCCAGTCATTATTTGTTGAGGCAGATTTTTTTACAGCCAGATGCCCTTAGCTGTTTTCAAGCAAGGTATTATTTCCCCATGCCCTGGCATTTTTACACAGAAGAATGAAAATAAAAGTCACCACTTGTATGACAGTGACATTTGTTTACAGCTATCATACAAAGTTAAGACAAAGAGTCACTGATGCACGTGCGCGCGCACACACACACACACACACACATCATATACATATTGTCTTTCTTTCAACAGAATTGGTCTTGAGTCAAGTTTTGATGTTGAGATGCAGAAAATCTTTAGCTGTGAAGTGCATTCCTTTGATCCTTTGTAAGTACCTTCTTTCGGTTGTTGCGGCAATGGTGATAGCAGCTATATTTAACTTATATCTATGAAGCAAATAGGTTATGTTATGTGTAATTTAGTTGATGTTTATGTTACATGTTAATGTAGTTCAGTTACATGTAATTTATGTTACATGGCTCCGGCACTGGATGGTGGCGAACCCTGCTGTACTCTTCCACCACAACTTTCTCTCACTCTTACTTCCTGTTTCTGTTGTACCTGTAATTCAAAGGGCCAGCCTTGTCACACTGTGTCACGCTGAATATCCCCGAGAACTACGTTAAGGGTACACGTGTCTGTGGAGTGCTCAGCCACTTGCACGTTAATTTCATGAGCAGGCTGTTCCGTTAATCGGATCAACTGGAACCCTCGACGTCGTAAGCGACAGAGTGCCAACAACAACCCCACACTGATATAAACATATATTTTCTCCCGATAGTCACACCCAACTATTAAAAAAAAAAGACTTACTAGATATTTAAAATGAGTCGAAGAAATAGTCATGGTTGGAATGCTTTTGATGATAGTTCTATTCAACCATGGCTGACTTGGAGCTCAACAAGAACAGAAGCAACATAAAAGTGCAACCTGTTTATTACCCAGACACAGTAGTAAATAGAGTTATGCCCCTAACCCCAAAGTACAATACAATGATTTGTGTCATTTGCTTTAGCTATTGGTGTACATATTTCATAACTAGAAAAGTTAGCTCTCATGTCAGTGTGATAGAGCTGGAGCTCATGAAGTGACTTACTTAGATTTAGTTTCATGGAACTATTTGAATATGAGATAAATAGGACAGAGCAACCAGTGTTGCAGAAAACTTTCTCTATAGGCGCAGGAGTGGCTGTGTGGTAAGTAAGCGACGGAGTGCCGACAACAAATGGTTTTCTTATCAAGAATTTTGAAAAGTACATTTACAATGCTAAGTATGTACAAAATAATTTTAAAAGTAGCCTAAAGTAATCTCCCTTGTAGATCATGACAAAGTAGCACTGAAAATTTTGTATTTTCTATGCTAATACGGGTTTGATGGACAAGTTTTAATACAGTGTTTTACCACTAGTCGTGGTCCTTCATATGTTTCTTTTATGAAAACCTGTGTCGCGAGATTGGTCCTCACTACTTCTCGTATTGGTATAGCGAAGTTAGAGATGAGACATTTTATCACAGCAGTTTTGGCACTGCCCATTTGGTAACACTGATTCAATGCTATCTTATTTGATATCGGACGTTTTACTGTTTCTTCCACTTTCTCCCTCTTCTTTCTATTGGTTTATGTGTGTGGCCATATTTCTTTTTATGTGTATGAAGAGGGGAACAATATTTATGTCAATTGTGTTTGGCTGTGTGGTAAGTAGCTTGCTTACCAACCACATGGTTCCGGGTTCAGTCCCACTGCATGGCACCTTGGGCAAGTGTCTTCTACTATAGCCTCGGGCCGACCAAAGCCTTGTGAGTGGATTTGGGAGACGGAAACTGAAAGAAGCCCGTCGTATATGTGTATATGTATATATGTATATGTTTGTGTATGTGTTTGTCCCCCCAACATCGCTTGACAACAGATGCTGGTGTGTTTATGTCCCTGTAACTAAGCGGTTCGGCAAAAGAGACCAATAGAATAAGTACCAAGCTTACAATGAATAAGTTCTGGGGTCGATTTGCTTGACTAAAGGTGGTGCTCCAGCATGGCCACAGTGAAATGACTGAAACAAGTAAAAGTGTAAATTAATAAATTGTAATACCGCTCTCTCACTCATTCTTTCTGTCTTCATGTGTATGTGTGTATCTAGTGCCAAAAAGTACTGTCAACAAAGCTGGCTGAGTGTCCAGTCACCCATGCCAAATTGTCAGCATCCAAACAGATGCACTCAGTTGTCTCATGGGAGATGATTTGGCTTTTTGTTTTGGTTCTTTGTGTTCTGCATTCTTGGAGAGTAGATGTAATTCATCACTCTGCTTAACTACTTTCATCCCAACCTACCTGAAACTATTCCTGGGCCTTAGATACAAATTTCCTGTTTTGTAAAGCAATCTCCATTAAATTCTTCGAGAAATTTCTTGTTAATTTATGTTTCAAATCCCAGCTCAAAAATAGCAAAGTTATTCTGCTAAATTCACCATTATTATAGAAATTAATTGCATCAAAGTCAGTGTACTTCAACAGAAATATGGTAACATAGGCGTTAACACCACTACCAGGTCCTTAGGTATCTTTAGCAGTCTCTACTCCAATGCATTTATGCCAGTTCTTTATTTGAAAGTAACTTTTTCCTTTTCTCTCAAAAACTGGAGGCCCCAACATAAATGCATGTGCACATCATCATCATCATCATTTGACATTCACTGGTATGGGTTAGATGGCTTGAGTGGAACTGATAAACCAGAGAGCTGCACCAGGTTCCAGTCTGAACTTGGCATGATTTCTATGTGACTGGATACCCTTCCTAATGCCAACCACTCTGAGAGTGTAGTGGGTGTCTTTTACATGTCTCTAGCATGGGTGTTTTTATGTTTCCAACACTGGCCACAACTATGATTTCATTTGATTTGACAAGTCTTCTCAACCACATTAAGTTGCGAAAGGTCACAATCATCTCCTCCATGAGACCCCACATTCAAAGATCATGCTTCACCACCTCATCCCATGTCTTCCTGGATCTACCTCTTCCACAAGTTCCCTCCACAGTTAGAGATCAGCAATTCTTTATGCAGTTGTCCTCATCTATGTGCATCACACAATCATACCACCACAGTTGTCTCTCTTGCTCACGACATCTGATGCCTCTTATGCCTAATTTTCCTCTCAAGATGCATACACTTAGTCGTACATGTACACCAACATTGCACATCCAGTGGAGCATATTAGATTAATTTCTTTCAAGCCTTCACACGTCCTCTGCTGCCACAGTCCATGTTTCAGTGTAGTGTAGCATGGCTGTTTGCACACAGGCATCATACAATCTGCCTTTCACTTTGAAGGAGAAACCCTTTGTTGCCAACAAAGGTAGAAGTCCTCTGAATTTTGCCTAGCCTATTCTTATTCTAGTAGCTATGCTTTCAGAGCATCTCCCCCCACTACTGACTTGGTCACCTAGATAACAAAAGTTATCAACTATTTCTAGTTATCCTCCACTAGCATTTGATGAAGTCTGTATTTTCTGTATACTTCTATTGTTTACTGTACCTTGCATCTGCCACACACAAAGAATATTTCCCCTGTTAAGCTTCCTCTGATATTGCTGAACCTCTCATGTGTCCACAGCTTACACTGGGTACACCTCATAGAGTTTCTACCTATGCCTTTTCTACATATCTTCTACCTGGAGGAATTTGTGATTTGACATCTTTCCTACTAAGAGATTTTGTTCAATCAACTCTGAGGCCCTTTGAATCCAGACCTTGCTTCCACTCCTGAAATTTTTTCTCCAGTTCTGTTAGTGATTCAGCTATAAGAACAAGGTCATCAGCATAAAGAAGCTTCCAGGGGCAGCCCAACTTAAATACATCTGTTATTTGTTTGGAGGATTATGATGAACAGGAGGCGGCTGAGGATTGATTCTTGTATTCTGAATTCATTGCTAGCGTCCCTGCACATGGCTTGTACGGCTCTCACCAGCGACTCCTTTATCCCTAGTTTCTACAATGACCAGCAGATAAAGGTACAGGGGACCTTGTCGAAGGCTTTCTTCATGTCAGCAAAAGCTGTATGTGTGTGTGTGTGTGTGTGTGTGTGTGCGCGCATGCATGCACGCATGCAGAGTTATCTTTTCTGACATGAAGAAAGCCTTCGACAAGGTCCCCCGTACCCTTATCTGCTGGTCATTGCAGAAACTAGGGATAAAGGGGTTGCTGGTGAGAGCCGTACAAGCCACGGGCAGGGACGCATGTGTTCAATCAACTCTGAGGCCCTTTGAATCCAGACCTTGCTTCCACTCCTGAAATTTTTTCTCCAGAGTTATCTTTTCCTCACTAACTAAATTATGAAGTAAAAAAAAAAGTATCATGCTTCCTTTGTATCATACATTTGAACCAGTACAGTCTTCTCTCCTGCATGCTATGGCTCATTCCTTTTAATGCATGCTTCTTTTTTGTTTACATGTGTTAGCAAAATTATTTTTTCCTTGTTTTTTTCTTTTTTTCTTCTTTTACTCAGTGTAAATAAAACAAGAATTCCAAATCTTTCTTTGATGAATTTCCATCCTATTGGAATAATGGATAAAACGGATGTTGTTAGTGACAGATCGTTTATGACACTCTCAGACATTCGCAAGTATTTAAATCACACAGAGGTAAGAAATATATGTGTGTATGTATATATTTGTATAGGCATGTGGCTTAGTGGTTAGGGATGTTGGACTCATCATTGTAAGATTGTGGTTTTGATTCTTGACCAAGCAATGTATTGTGTTTTTGAGTAAAACTTGTTGCACTCAGCTGGCGAAAATGAGTGATACTGCGACAAGCCAGCATCCCATCCAAGACAGAATATATACGCCATGGAAACTGAAAAACTGACCCTATGAGTCACTATGACTTGGGAAGGATTTGTATATAATAGCTGTCTGTTTATCTATTTGTGTGTGTGTGTCTGTGTGCGCGCCTGCCTACATATATGTACGTATGTATGTATGAAAGTAAGGAAGGAACAGCTTTTCTTTCAAAACATGCTATATAAAAGTGTGTTTGAGGTTCATCCTTTTCAAGAATTTTCCTGTTTCCTTAGTAGTTCTTTATATTTATTTAGGAACAGTCATATTGACAAATCCATTAGTCCATTAAGATTTCAAGATCTCTTTGGTCTTATTATCAGAATGAAATAATGCTGATGATAACATGTTCACACACTTAACAGCAGGCTGCAAAAGATCATGGAGATACTGCTATAACTGATAAAATCATCAATGCCAGAATTTATCAATTATTCATTGATAAGTCTTGATAACTGAAAATCAGAAAGAATTACCATGATTTCATCCTGATGATGAGGATAACAAGAGTGTCTTGAACAGACAGAAGGCTAATGGATTTAGCAAGGCTATTGTTCAAAATATAAAGGACTAATAAAGGAAACAAATCTTTCACTAAAACATTCTTTTTCCGTCTTTCTTTCTGTTTACCTCCTCCTCCCTATCTCTTTCATTTTTTCCTCTTTATTCCTTCTATCCCTGCTCTTCCTCTCTTTCTCCCTCTCCCCCTCTCTCTCTCCATTCAACTATTTGTGCATCATCCATTTCTTATTTCAAAAGCTTTGTTAAAAGTGTGTTTGTTTCACAGTTTCTTCAGTATCTTTTCTTTTTTTTGTCTTTAATTTTTCAGAACATATTTATTTTGAAAATAGATATAGAGATGGCAGAATGGCGCTCCCTGACAAAGGCAATCTCTGACGGTGAACTGGATCTTGTAAAGCAGTTGTTAGTTGAGTTTCATGTGCTATATTACACTGCAGAGTCCAAGTGGAATGCTTTCCATAATGCTCTTATTATTATCAAGAAATTGATGGATCTTAACTTCCGAACATTCTCAATAACGAAGAACAAAGACTGCAATTATGTCAGTCATAAAAATATTCTGTTGACCAAATGTTACAACGTCCACATGGTTAAAGTTAGTTAAAATATATTGTCAGTAATATATATATATATATATATTCTTCTTTTACTTGTTTGTCATTTGACTGCGACCATGCTGGAGCACCACCTTTAGTCAAACAAATTGACCCCAGGACTTATTCTTTGTAAGCCCAGTACTTATTTTATCAGTTCCTTTTGCTGAACTGCTAAGTTTTGGGGCATAAGCACATGAACATCAGTTGTCAGGCGATGGAGCAGGGGGGGGGGGCAAACACATAATACATACATGCATATATGTATATACACACACACACACACATACACGACAGACTTCTTTCAGTTTCCATCTACCAAATCCACTCACAAGGCTGTGGTCAGCATCAGGCTACAATAGAAGACAGTTGCCCAAGGTGCCACGCAGTGGGACTGAACCCACAACCACAACCATGTGGTTGGAAAGCAAGCTTCTTACCACACAACCACACTTGTAGCTATATATAATAATATAGATTTAATCAAAAAATTAAATGTGGTACTTAAAATGTTTGAGGCACCAGAATTTGGTAGGGTAAAAACCAAAAACAAAATCAAGAGATTTGGTGAATAAAATTTGAAGAAAAGCAACAAAAATGCATTAGGTTATAGCAGTACGTACGTTTCGTACAAACTTCATTTATTTATGTAGTGAGAACACCACATAAGATGTGCAATGAAAATGTACTCCTCAGCTGCATAATGGAAGTTCATTTCAGAAAGTCATTTTGTAAATGTGTAGGATACAAGAGTAGGATATATATATATATATATATAAATATAAATTTTCTTTTTGGGAAAATTGACATCACAAATTGTGAATAGCTGTATTGTTGGTTAGAGGTTACAGGTAGGACAATCATTTTCACCTGGTGGTGAAAATGTTGAGGCAGAATTTGATGTATATGATGCTGAACAAATTTATAAGGGACTTAATTTGAAAAACTCTGTACTTTTGATCTTGAATCTTTAATCTTGTTTCAGTCATTAGACTGTGGATGAGGTTACAGGTGCTCGTTTGGAGCGTCTCTATTGCTGTACCACTAAGTTATGGGGACATAAACAAACCAACACTTGTCAAGTGTTGTATGGTGGGAACTAACAAACACACACACACACACACACACACAGACATTATTAAAATAAACATTTTTAAATGCAGTAGGGTTAACATTGTATTACTAGTGAGACAACCAAATCAAGAAACCTCTTTTTTACACCTTGTGCATCCTTCACTTTCTGTTTACAGTCCCCTCATAATTTGGAATGAATTATCTTCCTTATACTTTTGGCACTATATCTTCCTGTTTTTTCATTTTTTTTTTATGGGTGACAGGCAATTGAGATTAAATGCTAGTACCAGGCTTTCAGCTGAAAAAGGGAAATGAATGTAACTTTAACAATCACAGGCACACCTCACCCCATGTCATTAATTGGTTCCAGGAGACATGACTTAAGTCAAATCAACTTCTCTTTCGGCTAGGCTAGGCCGAATTTACCTGTCTCTAGGCTAAACTGATAATAAACATTCCCAGTTCTGTACTTTAATTATGAACACATTTTCAATAATACATGGTTAATAAAGACCTATTTTAAGCTTACAAACAAGCAATAAAAAAATTTTTTTAATACAGTACAGTAAAAAAGAAGCAATCTAAATTTACGAATACAATTTGGCTGTGTTTACCATACATCATGGACACTTTATGAATGCGGTTTGCAATAAGACATGGTAACATAAAAGCCTTTTTTTAAGCTTAAAAAACAAATTCAGTAATTATTATTATTTGCAATAGTAAAAAAAAAAACTAAATTATTTAAAATTTACCAATACGTACATACAGTTTGGTGGTTTACATCGTGGATGTAGATGGCTGTAAATTGTCAATATTTACATCTGACTCTGGCTGTTCTTCGATGCATTCACTAAGCTACACTACTTTATGGTGTGTATCTTAACATTTACTGTACGTATTTTGATATGATTTTATATCCTTTTATTCTTATTTATTGTACAGTAACATGATTTTATGTGTTTTTAACGATTTTCTAGTAATTTTACGATTCCAATATTTGTGGTGAACAGACGTAAAATCAACTAAAATGACATGACTTGATTTTTATTTTTCCATACATTATTTTTAAAAACTGATGTATAATCGAGAAGACTTAAGCCAAGGTATGCCTGTATACTGAAGATTCTTTAGGCTTTATTATAAACTCAAGAATCTTAAAGGATGCTATCCCTTTCTTTGTGAAGGTGTCAGTAATTTGTACATTTGTTGGACTCCATGAAATCTCTGCAATTTCCTTTTTGCCTATCATTCTTCCCAGGATGGCCATCTCTGTGTGAAGCCTTTTGTCTAAAATTTAGTGTACTGTATCAAACAGGCAAGAATTGTCTGTCTTGCTAGGCAATTTTATGTTTTTCATTATTATTCTCTAACTGAAGCAATTCTAATAAAAATCTTCTATAAAATATACATGCTTCTGCCATGTCAACCATTTCTGTTATTTTTTATTGTGATATATTTTAATTCCTTTACATATTCATCTTGTCCAAGTTTAATATTCTGACCATTCTTTTTAATATCTAATCTGATATACTGGAACTCTACTATTTCTTCAGACTTGCCTTTAAATAATTTATGAAGCCTACTTATAACTTGGGTCTGGAAGAGCTCTGAACCCGAAAAGCAGAAATCATCTACCTGTGTAGCAATGATACCAGGCTGTTTGTTTCCACAACATCACGTAAATATTTCCTGGTCATATTCTGAATAATATTTTCTGCTATATTTTCCCCACCTCAAATTAATATAGCAAATAATAATGTCAAGCTAAGTAACTCTTTGGTAACAGGAAGTTGTCTCTCATAATATATATATATATATATATATACACGTATATATTAGTTTGACACTTGGGAAGATGAGTCTTTTACGTTTCGAGCCTACACTCTTCAACAGAAGGGAACACCAGGAAATAAATTGAGATAGAATTAAAAAACTTTTGGAGTTAGCGGTCAATATACATATATACTCTAGGCACAAGGCTCGAAATTTTGGGGGAGGGTGCCAGTCGATTAGATCGACCCTAGTACATAACTGGTATTTAATTTATGGACCCTGAAAGGTAAAGTCGACCTCGGCGGAATTTGAACTCAGAACATAAAGACAGACGAAATATTGCCAAACATTTCGCACAGCGTGCTAACGATTTTGCCAACTTGCCGCCCTATTTCATTTAAATATTGCCTTTCTTGCAAGTCACATTGTACTAATTTCTTTACCAGCCTAAAATCTCAAATTATCCTGAAAAGCTCATAGCCTTTCGACCCAAAATAAGGGCTAATTCGGTTGGCGGATGTAAGTAAGCATTTTAATCTTTTTAACGTCCACTTTTCCATAGATCAGAGAGAATTTGTTAAGATACAGAAATAAATTTATTTCTCAAACGCGTGATAATGCTATAAATAGCGTGATCAGGATAAATTATCCATACATTGCAGAAAAATACGTTGCCATCCAGCCATGAGACTCGAACTCACATTTCTGTGATTACATGTCAAGTGTTTTACCATTAAACTAAACTGCCCAGCAACGAATTCTTCTGCAATTTTAGAACTTATACATTTAGCTTCATAAGACGCTAACGTTAAATTCAACTTTACGATGAAAGTAAACAAACAAAGTTTGTCTTTAGAATCGTTGAGATGTATTGTAAGATACAGAAATAAATTTATTTCTCAAACGCGTGATAATGCTATAAATAGCGTGATCAAGATAAATTATCCATACATTGCAGAAAAATACATAGAATTTGTTAAGGCTGATTTTTCTACACTCTGTCCTTGTCATCTGTTACCAAGCTAAGTGATATTTCCTCATATCAGAACACGTTTTCATGGAAAATTGGTTGGTGTAACCTTTTCCTCTCCCTTTTACCAGCCTCGGAGGCCTGTAACGTGTCACGAATATTACTTTAAATAAAAAATAACGTGATCTAATGGGAAGCCACTGATTCAAGAGATGAAAGACGGGAGGAGGCCATAGAAGTTTTGATTGGTGATTCAAATTCCAGATGCGGACGACAATATCACCAGCATCTTCCAAAAGCAAGAGCCCCATGGTAGGTGACAGAGAGGAGTTGATCACCAGAGAATCTGGTTTTATGGAAATCTTGCTGGCGGTCATTAAGGAGAAAGAAAGTGAGAGAGAGAGAGAGAGAAAGCTAAATTAATATCTTTTTATCTTTTACATCCATCAGTCATTTGACTGCAGCCATGCAGTGGTACCGCTTTGAAGGGTTTTGGTCGAACAAATCGGCCCCAGGACTTATTTTATTCTATCGATTTCTTTGCCGAATTGCTAAGTTTCGGGGACGTAAGCATACCAACACCAGTTATCAGGCATTATGTGTGTGTGTGTGTGAACAACACAGACACAAAGGTGCGCACACACATAGATATATACATAGGCATATATACGACGGGCTTCTTTCAGTTTCCGTCAATCAAATCCACTCATAAGGCTTTGGTCGACCCGAGATTATGGTAGAAGACACCTGGCCAAGATGCTACACAGTGGGACTGAATGCGAAACTATGTATTTGGGAAGGAAACTTCTTATCACTCAGCCACCTTCTTTTAATGGCTGCCATCACATATTAGAAATGAATACAATAGCTTGTAGGATCAGTTGATGTTTCGAGCAACTGGTTATTCCAAGTAGTTAGTGCACAAGCATGAACGACAACTCCAATAAGGTAGAATTGTAGTTATTTTGTAACCTAAAGTTATGTCCCTTTACATTCACTAGAAAATTCTTATGTTCTCTGGGTCGAATTGACCTTCTTCCCAGGGGAAATGAAATGAAATAATACCTGTATAGAAATGAGATCATTCAGTGGACTGTTTCCATATCTCAAATTATGCCTCTTTCAAATATTACAATATTTTTTCTTATAAGCAACTTAAATGGAAATGGAATAGTTATAGAAAAATATATGAATAAAATGAAGAAAATAAGGACAAATATATGAAGAAAATAGCGACAAATATACGAAGAAAATAAAACAAATCTTTTGAAGTTATAATTTTCTAATATACTTATCATTTTAAATATTTGACGGAGAAAAAGAAATAAATAAAACTTAGAATCAATTTATACATGTCTATATTTTAATATCTTACATGTCAACGTAGTCATCACCTATTAACACACTTTAGTAGAACCGAAAACCAAAATATCTACAAAAGCAACCGTAAAATAATTTTAAATCGCAGCAAGAAAAGAAAAAAATGCGAAGTGGAATAATGGAGATAAAAAAACCCAAACTTGTTAGCAGTAATTTAATAAATTATTCCCACCGCTATAATTTATCGGAAAAGATAAGCAGACCATGCTGTTCGATAATTTATCGTAAACCAGCATTTGAATTTTATTAGTAGTGACTTGGTCTCGAAATGATTGAAAATAGAAAAAAAGTTTACATCCTGATAACAGGAGGCTTTTTTGTATATCTTATAATTTACTGGAAGTATTTCGAATCTTCTTCGGTACGTAAAATTTATAAATAACCATTGTTCTGTGGCTATTTGTGATTTTTTTCTTTTACTAAACTAACCTTGACATACTATTAACTCTTTATCACATATGTTACGTACGTACACGCCACACACATACATACAAACATATGGTAAAGTTGTCGAGTATACGTCACACAACCAATCACCCGTAGAAAACGGAGGACACAATATAGACACGACATACTGTAATTTTGAATGACTTCAAAGGTGTTTGGAGTATGTTTTCTTCTTTATAATATATATAGATATATAATTAGCTTTAAATCTCTGATTGAGACCTATGTAGTAACAATACTGAATAGTAATATAACGTGGCAGTCCTTAATAGAACTATGTTATTACTTTTTAACGCCAGGGAACATCTTTTCTAGCTGGT
This sequence comes from Octopus bimaculoides, assembly GCF_046866305.1. NCBI lineage: Eukaryota > Metazoa > Mollusca > Cephalopoda > Octopoda > Octopodidae > Octopus > Octopus bimaculoides. The sequence goes on along the minus strand of NC_142936.1, from coordinate 74,661,215 downwards.
TTATAAGAAATTTAAAACTAGTTGTTTTTCTCCTAACGAGATCAGCGTTGATAGTCGCTTTCGATAAGTATATACTGTGGCTAAGGTTGGCTGGTTACTGTCTCGAGCCAGGCGGTTGTCCAGTACCGAAGAAGGAAAATTACTCAGAAACCATTGATCTACTGGTACTGCCAACTGCTAGAAGGGAGTAGTAGGCCCCCTTACTTGCAATATGTCTCGGACACAAATCATGTGTCGATAAAGCAAGTAACATAGCCCTATTCACGACTGTCACTGATTTTTCTACACTCGAATACCCTTCTTGTCATCTGAAACCAAGCTATTGAAAATTTAGATAAGTTAATTATCATATATAACACGTATGTATATGATATAATATAAATAAATAATAAATGCGCCCTTTTAAAGCCTAACCAGGCTCATGGGCCCGGTTTCCCGGTTTCAATGGCGTATGTGTTCCCCAGCTGGACGGGACGCCAGTCCATCGCAGCGTTACTCATTTTTGCCAGCTGAGTGGACTGGAGCAACGCGAAATGAAGTGTTTTGCTCAAGAACACAACGCGTCGCCCGGTATAGGAATCGAAACCACAATCTTACGATCATGATGCTGACACCCTAACCACTAAGCCACGCGCCTCCACATATGATACATATATCACACAAAAATACATTAAAATACAAATCCAAAACCGAAGAAAACACAAGCATGAGTGAAGACAGAAAAGAAAAAAAAAAGAGAAAGAAAGGAAGAAAAAGAAAGAAGAAAACATCACTTCAACACTAAGTGCTGCAATTGGTAGCACACGACAATATTCAATGGAACCTACTGATGCAAGCCAAAATGCTTGCGGCATTATTGCAGGCGATTGTGAGGTTAAGGCGTTGGAACAACCAAACACCCTCACAGGCATCACTCGACACCTTGGCAAGGCGAGCTGCCAACGTTGACAAGAACTTTGCTGTTAGCGGTCCAACGCCTCAAACGCCACCGACCAGAAGAAATGGTTCACTGACAAGTCCCGATACTTAAGGATTTTGTTCGGTTCATCTTCGGAAGTAGTGACCTTCCCATTTATCACAGCATCCAGGATGTGGAGGGAGCAAAGGATTCACAGACTGTGTGGTCCCAGATGAAGCACCTATTTCTTAATCAGGGACAAAAGGTAAGACCATTTGCAAGAAATGGCTCCAGAACTGAGGAGATATTAACCCGAGCCAGGACCCGCTTAATGATTAGGTTTAGCTCGGTGTGACGAGCGAAATGACCAGCATTTAGGTCGCAAGACAAACCATGAAGTCTTTATAAAATCTTAATATATAAATCTGAAATTGTGTGTTTGTGTGAAGCCTTTTTGAATGTTTATAGAAATCCACATTTTCCACTTTTTCGTAAAAATTTTTACATCAATGGAATTTTCTTGATCTGAACTTTTCAGTGCAGTAATTAGATTTTTAAAATTCCGTTTACTTTGTGTGATTTAAGGGAGATTTGGCTGTTGTTTCTAGCAACTTTTATATTTCATCCCTGCTACCTGGGACGCCATTCTTACGCACGCGCTCAACATAAAAATATAGAGAATAAGAGTAAAAGAGGGAGAGGGAAAGAGAGAGAAAGTGATACATACAAAGTCATAGATTAAACTTTCATCTCAGTATTCTTTACCTATTTTTCATAACATAGATACGTAAAAACACACACAACCACACATACATGACCTGTGACAACAACATACACATTGTTCTCAATCTCTATTCATTTCTCCCCCTCTTCCTCTCTCGCTCTCTCAAACGCATACACGTGCACAATCATTCACAAAAAAATAACTCATGTTCGTCAATGTGGCATAACTAGAGTTGTACCCACCGACTTTGGAAGGTCATAACTTTCAGAAAAATGAATATTTTTTTATGAAATTTTCTATGCATATATTATTTATTATTTAGATTCCGAATATTTTCGGTGAAAGTGTTTTGGGAGGGGATGGGGGACAATTTTCGGAAATTCCACCTAAATTCCTCTTAACTTCCAGGAAAATGAATATTTTTTCGTGAAATTTTCTACAAATATACCTTGATGTATGTACATTTCGAGCATGTAGGAATTTTGAAGGAAACAACTGCAGGTTATTTTTGAGAAGTGTTCCCCACTCGGTAGTGTTTCGGAGCAAGTCGTCCATATTTGTTTCATTTTTCTCTATTATGTTCTTATGTGCATCCTTAGACTTCTAATGAAGTAATAGGCAGTGAAGAGAAGCCATCATAAGAAAACTTTTAACTACCTCTATTCCTTTCTCCCCCTCTCTCTACCTCTTCCTCTCTCGCTCTCTCAAACGCATACACGTGCAAGTACACAATCATTCAGTAAAATATAACTCATGTTCGTCAATGTTTTGTAAATATACCATGATTTTCACTAGGGTTTTAGGGTCAGGGTTAGGGTTTAGGGTTACGGTTACGGTTTTTGAGTCAGGGTTAGGGTTTAGGGTTAGTGCTAGGGTTAGGTTTAGGATTAGGGTTGGGTAATCGTGCGGGTGTTAATCTGAGAAATTACAGATATGTGAAAAGTACTGACACTGCCATCTATTATAACTTTTGTTGTTCTGTTTAATATATACATAGATTATGCCTCCAAAGAAGAGAGTTTGCTGGGGAAAGACAGCAACCGGTTTAAAATGACAGCAACAGACTGCAGCAATTCACCACATTCCAGAAGTTACTTTGAACATAATGCAAAATGGTGCATCAACATCTTCTGCCCAATCTGATAGAATTCTGGCAAAACTGTGTAGCAACAGATCACCAGCAATTGCTTCATCACAAATTGCCGTCCTAGCTCCTGATAAAAGGGATTACCCTGCTATGTATAATCAGGGCAGCGCAAAATGTTTTGCACAAGCATTTCTATAGCCAATTAGACGGATGAAATTTACATACACTTAATAATTTTACGCAAAACAGCCTTCAGACTTTCCCTATTAATTTCATCGTCTTTTGAATTATGAACATATTTACATCATAAGGGTTTTTTCGTTGTAAGGCTTTCTTTTTTAGTTGATTTTCACCTAGAAAGACTTATCGTAGATGGCATAATAAGTTACCCGGACATGGTCGGGTTATACTGTTATTATACTATAAAACGGCAATCAAAGTAATTTTAATTAGTTTTAGTGATCGTTGGCTCTGAAAGTACTATTTACACTCTTCATGTCCTAAGGTATGCTGTTTCATACAACAGATTAAATTATTCTATCATTCAACCTTAGTGATCACTGTTGTAAAAAAAATAAATAAATAAAACTGGTTGAATGTAACATGTTTTTATGTGACATACTTTGCTCCAGATAGTGTTATCAAAAGTACACGTCAGCAACTTTATCCACACGCATAGATATTTATGGTTATTACAGAACAACACATGCACACACCTGCACTTGTATTCTAGGAGGGATCAACTGCTTTCAAGCTCAGTTCCACTGTGTGGTACTTTGACAAAGCCTCGAACCAAGTAAAGCTTTATGAATGAAATTATTTTACAGAAACTGTGCAAGTCAGTCATTCGTTCGTTCATTCATTCATGAATCTGTACATACATACATACATACATACATACATTGTTTCTCATTTTGTCCATGTTTTTTGCAACGTCTTGTACCCAGATATGTATCTATATGTACATGTAGATGAAGGTATGTACATACATGTACATATATATGCATATACTCATATATTGTTTGTACATACATACACACATACATAATAATGCATACATACATACATACATACATACATACATACATACATACATACATACATACATACATATGTAACACCGCCTGAATACCAATCTTGAGAAATTAGGCTTCTCAAAACCAGAAAGGAGAAAGCTAATTCGAAGACTACAGATCCAATCCATTACTGGAACTGTAAAAATCTGTAAAACTATCCAGAAGTTTATCATTTAAATATATATGAGCATGTCTAGATATGTAACTCTATGTATGAGAATACATACATTAATCATACAAATTTGCACATACATACATACATACATACATACATACATACAAACATACATACATACATACATGCATACATACATACATTTGTTGTTGTTGTTGGCACTCCGTCGCTTACGACGTCGAGAGTTCCAGTTGATCCGATCAACGGAACAGCCTGCTCGTGAAATTAACGTGCAAGTGGCTGAGCACTCCACAGACACGTGTACCCTTAACGTAGTTCTCGGGGATATTCAGCGTGACACAGTGTGACAAGGCTGACCCTTTGAACTACAGGCACAACAGAAACAGGAAGAAAGAGTGAGAGAAAGTTGTCGTGGAAGAGTACAGCAGGGTTCGTCACCATCCCCTGCCGGAGCCTCTCTGGAGCTTTTATGTGTTTTCGCTCAATAAACACTCACAACGCCCGGTCTGGGAATCGAAACCGCGATCCTATGACCGCGAGTCCGCTGCCCTTACCACTGGGCCATCGCGCCTCCACATACATACATACATACATACATACATACATACATACATACATACATACATACATACATGCATACATACATACATACATACATACCCTGTTGTTGATGTTAAAATTCCAATGAAGGAACCTTGGATCTATGTCAGAAACCGGTTCTTTCTCTATTGGCAAGAAATCTTGAAATAAACTCAATAATGACATACATACGTACATTGAATTCTGGACTGCATCAGCTGAACCAACAACTCACTGCTACAGCTGAAAAACTAAGATAAAAATCTAGAACGTAATGGTTAATAGATTATTTACCAGAGACCCCCAAACCAGTTCACTGCAACTTCAATGTAAAAGGTAAAAATCTCTGTGAAAGACATCCCCACAAAAAAAAACAAAAAAACAAGTTGAGGGCTATTGCAAATCTGTATGAGAAACAAATGATCAACACAGCAAGCTGTGTGGTTGAAAGAACTGGAGCATGACTACTGCAGGCGTATCTAGCAAAACAATAGGAAATAGATAAAAGCTGTCACCAAAGCAAGGTCATGGCATATCAAATATCACACCCAAATATGTTTGTGAATTTGTTGTGCATGACTCTTGAAATCATGTGTTGAAACAGTCATTTTTTTTTCTTTTATTTTTTGCCAAATAAACACACACACACTATATATTCGTTCTCCATTTCAGATTTATTTTATTATTGTTCTTCATATCATTTGTCTGGAAATCTTCCCTCACACATCCTGTGACCTCTTCGATGACTACATATATATAGACACACACACATACATACACATTTCTTTTCTTTCTCGTTTTTTTTTCATTCTCCTTCCTTTTTCCCATTTAATCCTTTCTGTCACTTTCTTCCGGACATTTCATAATATTAAACCGTTAATCCCTACTCATTTTTTTCTCTCTCCGTTTGTTTTCTCATTCTCACTCTTTTTTTTTCTACCTCCTAATCCTTTTTGTTGAAGAGCGTAAGCTCGAAACGTAAAAGACTTTTCCATTCTTCACGAGCGTTAAATTAATACACATGCTTGTTGTTCCTGCACTTGTCTTTGTCTTTTGTTTTCAGTAAATTTGAACTATATATGGTATTTGTTTATTTATATATATATGGTATCTATTTATACATATATATATATATATATAGTTCACAGAGGTACTGAATGACCAGTGGAGGAGCCATACTTTTGAAAGTGGGGTCCTATCTTGCAGTGTACTGAGGCTGTTTCTTTCGCGTAATGAAAGAAGGCCTTTGGATTTGACTTAATGTTTTTTATAACCCAGGCTTCTTTGTGTGCTCTCTCCCTCACACAAGATTGCTGCAGGTGTTTTTCAATCTCCATCAGTGTTGCTTTTAGGCGGGACCTTTCGCTACTTTTGGGATGCTGGTTGAGGCGATTTGAAACCTTCGTCCGTCGTCTCATGAGAATCTTCCTCTCCCTTGGAATCTCGTTCCTATTTGCTTTGGCCTTGTGCTCTGGAACATATTTCTGGCATATGGCTTGCACAACAGACATGAAATATTTAAGTTTCATGCCAATGTCTGGTATGGAGAGACATTTCGGCCTGTATGAGGATCTCTTTTTGGATCGATTTCCAGTCTGCTTTGTGGAAGTTCAGATTGGAGAGATTTCGGGTGCTTCCTTTAGGCTGTGTCTCTGGCTACTTTCGGCCCAAACATAGACAACTCTATTATGTTGTGATCCGAGATTAATGTTGGCGGCGTCACATTCACATCATGAACGGTGTCCATATTGTTCGTAAAGCAGAGATCCAAAATGTTATTCGCCCTAGTTGGTCTGAGTACAGCTTGCTCCATGAATAGGGCATTGGTGAAGTTGAACAGGGACCACCCACCTGTGCTTGTTTGCAATGAGTCATTCCTGAGAGCATGAGGCCTTCGGGCCATTTGACGTTGGGGAAGTTGAATTCACCCATAAGAAATACGCTCACGTGGTGTTCCAGTTTCATGAGGATTTTTTAAATTCTTGTGAAGCAATCTTCAAACTTGCCTATGTGGTTTGGAGCATCCGGTGGGCAATATGTTTTGCATATGACTATATTGTGTTGTCTTATGTATACAATTAGAGTGTCACATTCTGAATTTGAGTATGACAGTAAGACCTGGGTAGTGAGGTCATCGCGAATGTATACAGCAACTCCACAAGGGCTCCTTTCCATTCTGTCTGTTCGCAGTATGACATATTTTGGTACGTGTACTTCTGCATCCTCTATATCAGGGCTGAGGTGAGTTTCCACGAGCGCTATGCATAGGGCTTGATTGCATGCAGCAAGGTCTCTTAGGAAGGAAACTTTGCTTTTACTATGAAGCAATAGGCTCCCAATATTCAGTAAAAATATTGACGTGACAACTGTGCAGGCGTTAGGGGAGGCCATCCCATGTCTGTTGACTGCGGTTGTCTTGCGCAGTGGTGGACAAGATTCCTTGTTTGGTGTAGCCAGGTCTGCTGCTGCATAATCTTTTGCGCCATGCACAAAATAGACTGTTACTCAGCTGTTGTTTTGCGCATAACCTCCGAAGAGCGCACTTCTTTTGTATATTTTTTCTTTGGAAACAATTGTTGTCTTTCCTCGGGGATGTTTTTCTCCTTAAGGCCTCTGTAATTTTGGCGGGGTCTCGGGTCAGCAAACCGGCAGTTTTTGCCGCCTTCCCCATGCCAACATTTGCCTTGCAGGTAAAATTTGCAGATCCTTGAGTGCCCTCCAAATTTCTTCTCTCTTATAGGGTTTCGGATTGCATTGGATCCTCCATGGGCTTTTCTGTTTTTCGCTTGGTGGGTTGGGGTTTCGGTTTTGGTTATTTCATTTTTGCCTTTTCCTTTTTCTGCCTTTCCTTGTTTATGTTTGTGTTCGTGTTCTGTCCTTCCTTTTCTTGTGGTGGGAATTTCATTCCTCTGGTTGTCCAGTGGGGGTGAGGGCTCGGTTCCTTTGAAGGGTCACTGGCACAGAGGGGCTACTAGTTGCTGCTTCTTTGGCTCTTCTATTCTTTTCTGCCTGGTCGTTCACAGGGGTGGAGGATCCATTCTTTTGAGGAACCACTAGATCAAAGAGACTTCTGGGTTTTGTTTCCTTTTCTCTATCCTTATCAGCAATGCCACAATAGTTTTCCATTATGACATCCAAGGTGTCAATGTGTGGTCTGATAAGCATATAGGATCGCATGAATTCATTTTTCTTTCGCTCTATCTGATCAATGGTTCTACAAAAGCCATTGTTTTTCAGTGCAACAGTGATGTTGTTTGGCGGATCGCCACTAGCAATCATCATGCTCGCAATAGAAGATTCGATTCTTTTTTCTCCCATTTTGGTGCCATCATCGTTTTTTAAGCCCAGAGGATGAGTAGAAGATAGACAGGAAGTGAGAGATAGAGAGAGGTAGAAAAGAAAAAAAACACAGAGGGGGAATAGGGAAAAAGCGAGGGAGATATGAAGGAAAGAGAGAGGGTGATATGAGGAAAAAGAGAGGGTTATATGAAGGAAAGAGATGGGGGTGTTGGTATTGGCGAGACAGAGGGAGGTAGAGGAGGGGGAGAAAAAGAGAGACAGAGTGAGGGAGAGGAAGGGAAGAGAAAGGGAGACAGAGTGAGGGAGAGACAGGAAAGGATGAAGGATATGAGGGAAAGCAAGAAACGGAGAAGAGGGGGAAATGAGAAGTATATGAGGGAGAGGGTGAGGTGACAGGAGGAGAGGTAGATGTTGAGAGAGACAAAGGAAGGGAAAAGAGAAGTGTTGTTGACAATAACATAAGCTGTGCCGCTCATATACACATATACACAGCAATGTTAACATGGTCCGTAAAATGTGTTCCTGGTTTCTCAGAACTTTTCAGTCGAGAGATATCCACAAAATGATCCTTCTTTTCTTCACTTTTACCCGGCCCCACCTTGAATACTGTTGTCCATAGTGGTCTCCCCACACGAAACAAAGTATTATGAAAGTTGAAGCATCTCAAACGTCAATTACAAAAAAATACAGATGGCATGACAGGCCTTGACTATTGGGGTCGACTAGAAAAGCTCAAGTTTTATTCTCTCCAACGCCGCCGTAAGCGTTACATCATCTGCATGATGTAGAAAATATTCCATTACATTGTCCAGATGATGTTGGCATCATCTTTAAGATACACCCAATACTTAGGCCCCGTGCTATCCGCCCACAACATACATCACACTGGCATCTCAAAGCAACAATACGGCACCATTACTTCGCCTCTACTGGCCCTGCTCTCTTTAACAATACGCCAAAACACATCAAAGCAAAAACAGACCCTGTTAAGTTCAAGAAGTCATTGGACAAATTCCTTCAAGAGATCCTCCTACGCCCGGATATGTCTCCGTAAGCATTAACCCTCCACTCGAATGGGCCATGTCTGATTCTTGATCTAAATGACTTCATCAGGCGGTACTATTAAGTTAGACTTGGCCTGGACCAATACTGGCCGAAACCTATCAAAGTATCAAAGTATATTATATATATATATATATATATATATATATATATATATATATATATATATATATATATATATATATATATGTATATATATATATATATATATATATATATATATATATATATATATGTATATATATATATATATATATATATATATATATATATATATATATATATATATGTTAATGCAAACAGGAAAAATAACTCAAAATATGAGTATATTTTTATTAATATTTAGCAGAAACAACAGAGTGACTTAAAGTTCGAGAGTTTCGTGCATTGCCACTTATCAACTGAGTGGACTGGAGCAATGTGAAAGGAAGTGTTCTGGTCACGAATTCAATGCATCGTCCAGGTCAAGATCTGAAACCATAATCTTACAATCGTGAGTCCAAAACTCTAACTAAATTAATAAATGCCAACGCATGAAACTTTCTGGCCTTCAGTCACTCTGTTACTTCTGCTAAATACTAATATATGAAATGTAACGTGTCTGGAATGGCACAACAATGCAGAGTGGACTATAATAACTGCTACAAATAGTTTAATTATTCATAGTCTAATATAATATTTCGGAATATAAAAATTCCTTCTTCAGATATTGCTAGGAAGTAATGGAATCACTGTTATAGTCGGTTTTCTAACGGTTACTGAAGTCTGTCGGAGGCGTTCCCGTAGTGGTCTCACGAAGTTCTTTCCGGAATTCCTCGTGAGAAGTGCATGAGGGTGGTCATATCTTGAGCTCGCGTGTGTTGGCATATCCGTAGCGCTGCTCCCAAGTTATGTATTATACGTGCATTTTTTAAATATAATCTTGTGTTACATGAGCATGTTACCATCGTTCGTGCAGGGTGTCGATGTTGTTAAATAGTATAGTGATTGTTAATTTCTAACCTGCTGTTAATTTGGGGCCCTAGTCTGTTTAAGAAGATAGCCTCCTTAATTCTTAAATTACTTCAATTTCTATCATTGGCTTCAATTGTGACTGTTATGTTTTTGTCGGTGTTCTGGCATCTGTTTAGATGTTTTCTTAAGGTGTGCAACATCACTGGAGTTCTGTATTTTCTGCGAGACTTTTGTATCGTCTGCGTAGCTTGCAAGAGTGGCTATCCGGGCACTTGAAGGCATATCTGAGAGGGCGACTATAAAAAGCAATGGTCCCAAGACAGTGCCCTGTGGAACACCGCTCATTATTTGTGTTATGTATATATATATATATATATATATATATATATATATATACATGTCTCTTAAAGGATAGAGCTCAAAATCAATGCATTGAAGATACTTTGTTGCAGCAACAATTATAATAATAACAGAAACAACAACAATAAGCCAAACCTATGCACATTTCAATAGGGTATCCCGGAAAAATAAACCACATCATAAGATGTTTCGTAAAATATTGTAACAAATTACAACATATTACAAATTTCTGGATACTCCATCTCATCAGGGTCGCATTATTGCCATCACCAATACTATTATTAGCAAAACACACACATCATCCAAGAGGGTGAAAGAATAATCGACGGCACGCAACCTACCATCGTTATTTTCTTACAGAATGTAAACAAACCAGTCAGCCGAAATCCAGCGACGTACACCGCCCGGTTTACAGCGTAAAAATCCCTTGCCAAAAATTCATCCCCCCTGTACATCAAGATTTCCTATCGGATCTTCCTATAACGATAGTGTATTAATTAATTCATTAATTATACCCGCCCACGCCCACGCACCGCACACCACCACCCACATGCCCACACCTACCCCCCCACACACATATACCTATACTTAGATACACACACCCATATATATTTATATGTATTTTTTATGTATAACCATACACCCAAACACATATACACACAAACACATATATACACTCACATATGCATGCATATACATATACACACATACAAATACACATGCACCCACATAAACGCGCACAGATACACACACACACCCATTTACATATATACGCATACATACTCACATACACACATGCGTACATATGTACATACACACATATAGCTATACCTCCATATATACATCGATACATATGCACATACACACACACAAGCTTATATATGTCTACATGTACACACATACACATACGTCTCCATACATACCTATATACATATATACACACATACACTCTCACGTGTCTCCACATGTATACCTACACCCATATACATATACACTCATATATTTGCGCCACAGACCTAATTCCAGTAAGATATATAGAGATGAATATACCTATTCCTTAATTTCGAACTTGTGCCTATACACATTCCGGTAATTCCTATTTATAAAATGCATACGTATGTCTATACATATGTAGACATCTGTAAGCTTTAAACGTTATTTTATTAACTAGGTGACCCTTGGAAAAAAGTATGGAAAATAATTCCAAGTTACATAACGAACAAGTACTTTTACCCTTGTCGTACGGCATCGATTTGCCTACTAACAACCATTCAAGGGAGTAATCCTTTTTCTCATCTTTCAATTTCCAAACTAAATTACTAAGCGCCGTACTATATTGCTTACTCCTATCCCTAAAGGAAGAGTAATGATTAGAAATTTGTTTCGAGACCTCAAGTGACGAAGCCCCGATATAACTCCAAATCTTCTTATCCGTTATAACATTACACCTATAGACAATGTTTTTAGTTTTAGCATTTGCACTAAGGAATCTTATTCTATTAGGGTTATCTTCAGATATTTCTATTAGTTTATTACCAAAGTTAGTGGTATTATCCATATCCTTTTGGTCTTGACTAACATCTCGACCATTGCCTGTATTATTATTATTATTACCCTCTGTGTTTATGTCAACAGAACTATGACTAGAGTTTGAGGATAAAAGTTTAAAGTTATGAGCGGCGATAATTTGGGTCAAATTCTTGGTGTTTGAAAATCCGAACCTTACCTTATGCTCGTTAATAACCTTATAGTAGAGCGAGTTAATTGGAAAATGTTTCCTAACTACATTCCTGAATAAACTAACTAAATTTGATTTTACTTGCCTCCCATAAGGGACGATGAACCATAGACTATCCTGTTTCCTAGAATGACAACCTACATTATTATCCCTAAAAAACTTAAGCCTACTACTTTCAGCCCCTGGTACACTATCGTTGGATCTTGGCCTATGCTTTAGCTTACTGAATGGGTTAACATTATTCTTATTATTCTTCTTATTATTATTATTGTTAGTTTTATAACTACCCTTATTGCTATTATTCACATTATCAATTTTATTAATATTATTATTATTAACATCTTCAATAGAGGAAGCAGAATCTGGTTTAATATAGTATACCTTATCATTATATCCTGCTTCCAGCAAAGCGGAGTTATAAAACCTTGCCTCATCTTCAAAAACCAGATTATTTGCAGACAGGTTGGACAATCTTAAAGATATACTATGGACCAAGTTATCTGTTATTGCTTTTGGATGATTACTAGATCTATTGATATACCTCAGGTTAGTTAAAGGTTTATGATATGGCCTATATGATTTATTATGCAGATCAAGCGTAACGTCTAAGAAATTAGCTACAGATATATTGTCCTCAAAAATAATATCCATTCCCATTCTGTGAAAAAATCTAACTAATCTATTTTTTATCCTTTGTACTTGCTGTTTTGAACTATTTCTGAGAAATAGCAGACAATCATCTCTATACAGACCCCCTCTGATATCTGGGAATTGATCAGCTAACTCATCAAGTATAAAGGAACAAACCACATCGGCAACCTGGGCCGAATCTGAGCTACCCATAGGTACATCAAACGCATCAGGTGTACCCTTTCTAATCCAAATTTTGTTATTAAACCTCATAAAAGATTTCCTGGCAGCTAAAACTACATTAATCTCTTCTCTAGAAAGCCCAGCTTTATTGTGCATAAACCACAATGCTTTATTAAGAACAGAAGGATTAATTGAGGGATAGAAATTAGCTATATCAAATTGTATAAATTTGACATTATCTTTATCACTAATGGAATTGAACCAATCTATTACTTGCTTAGAATTGGACCACAGTTGTAGCTTAAGTTTTCCAATTATTACAGGGATATACTTATCTAATATACTTTTGCTTAGTGTCCCTATATCCGACTTAGCCGGGCAAATAAGCCTTAATTTAGGATCAGTCCAAAAATTATTCTTGTGATCTTTCAATATGAACCTCGGTTGCCTTGGCACTATAGGCTCAGTCCTATTTAAAAGGTTAAATCTCTTCATTAATTTTTTTGTTTCCATATTAGCATTTCTTAGTGTGTTCATACTAGTAGTCTTATAGTTCTTCTCAATTTCTTTTTTAAGAAGCTCCAAATAATACTGCTTCTTTAGCTTATACATATTACCAGTTTTATCTGATTTAACTAAAATCCTGTTTAGACTGCTAATCTCCTTGGTGATATCACTTAGGTAATCCAGATGATGGTTCTTTGTAATTTGCTTCTTCATTTTAACGTTCCTAACTACAGTCCAGAGCTCTTCTTCAAAACTATCCAGCCTAGGGTTGTATGGAGGGTTGCTTCTTGATCTGAAAAGCCTTTTAGACTGCGAGTTAACATCCGCGTTATTGACTGGTTGTTCTCCCTTATCTAAAAAATAAGCCTTCCATCTTACTCTGTTGATGAATGAATGTGTCCTGGCAATCAGTTGCTTTATAAATACATTCCTGGGTGGTATCGGAATATCCTTGAAAGATGCATCGATTTTGAATAGCTCCATGACGTCACAGATAAAAAGCATTATCTACCGAACAGTCAATGCATTGATTTTGAGCTCTATCCTTTAAGAGACATGTATACATATATATATACAAAAACTCAACTGTGAGTTTTTGGCTAAGACTGTTAACAGATACTATATATTTTGTAAAATTTGTTTTATAAAAGTATATATTTAATATATATATATATATATATATATATATATATATATATATATATATATATATATATATATATATATATATATGTCTGTATGTATGTATGTATTTATGTAAATATACACAGTGTTTTGGAGCTAAATTTGACAGTTTGCGCAAAAGGAAAAACAACAACACACTATTCCATCCCAAATATAAGTATTTAAAAAAATCGGAAAATAACAACTAGATTATGGCTGAGTGGTAACGGTTTACTCAAGGTAGCCGCCCTCACCTTTCATCGTACCCTCAAGATAGCTCCCGAATCTGGTGCATGCGTTCCTCCCTGTCTCTCTTTGAAAACCTTCAACTACTTCCTTGATCATAGCCAGCAGCCCGACCTTGTTCTTGTAGGCAGAGTGGTTGGTGCCTTTCTCAACTGCACCCAACATATAGTAATCAATGGGATTACAATCGGGGTAATTAAGATGCCGGTGGAGATGTAAAAATTCTCTGACACCCACTTCTGAATCTTTCTGGATGTATGGTAAGGAGCCAAATTCTACTGGCACACATAAGACCTTCTAGCAGCAAACTTCTCCAGCCAGGAATTGACCCAATTTCCAGCAGCTTCATATAGCTGTCAGAATTGAGCATAGAGCCCTATTCAAAGATATGGGGATGAATTCTAGCATGTTCCTCCATGCTAGTCACAACTTTGTAGTCTCCATTCCAGCTGTTCATGTCACATTTTGCAACCTTTACAATGTTCCCAGTGTATTGATTTGGCTTTCATGATGTTAGCAATTTGACACCCAGTACAACTCATTACAATGCAGGCAATTCTTTTCCAATAATCAGATGACTTCCAGCGATCCATGTCAACTACTATTTTATCAACTATAGCTTTAATCAATACACTCTCCAATATATCAAGCTGTTCCTGAAAAAGAATGAGATATAAAAAGATTTCAAATTTGTTCTGAACACACTGTATGTTTATATGTATACACACACACACACACACACACACACACACACACACACACACACACACACACATATATATATATATATATTTATATATATATATATACATATATACATATATATAAAGAATGAGATAAAGAGACCAATGGCATAAATAAATTTATATTTTATGTAGAATGTCTTACAGCTGTTTCAGGAAAATGAGAGCGATGCGGAGAAGAAAAAACAAAGAAAAAAAAGTACTAGGAGTATAGTTCCATTCCAAAAGTAAATATCCATGTATAGAATCCGTGTGGGTATTTTCCAGTGATAATTATAGTTATATTGGTAGTACTGATCTCATAGTCGATCAGTTCAGCAGTACACCACCAAACAGTCACCATAACCTTCTTTTTGAAGAACTCGGGTTTAGGGAAGGTTTTCGGTGCTTTATTTTGGTCCAACCACTGCGAAAAACGTTTATTATTATTATAAGGAATCCAGTTTTCATCGCAAGTTACAACACAGTCGAGAAATGAATCGGTCTGGTTACGGAGAAGAAGCGACAAGCAAATTCCATATCTGCGCATTTTCTAATTTTCATTCAAATCGTGTGATACTCATTTGACCAGCTTTTTTGATTTTCCGATCGCATGCAAATGGTTGCAGGAAGTTTTCTGCCTAACTTGAAGTTCTTTTTCCAGTTCTCGAGTGGTTTTGCATGGATCTTTCTCAATGACGGTCTTTAATTGACCGTCATCAATGACAGATGGGCGTCCACAACGCTCACGATCTTCAAGGCTCAGGTTTCCACTGCAAAAACCATTTTCGAGCTGACCA
Source organism: Octopus bimaculoides (assembly GCF_046866305.1). Classification (NCBI taxonomy): domain Eukaryota; kingdom Metazoa; phylum Mollusca; class Cephalopoda; order Octopoda; family Octopodidae; genus Octopus; species Octopus bimaculoides. Next base: position 74,645,550 of record NC_142936.1, on the reverse strand, counting down.
CTCACTGGTCATTTCCTCACCAAACGTTTCGTTGATATCGCGAGCAGTTTCAGCTGCTTTACGTCCTTTTTTGAAGTTGAATAGCAAAATTGCTCGAATATTGCGGTTTCATTTCAGAAGATTGTAACATGAATATAACGGTTCCATTTCAGAAGATTGTAACAACGGCGAAAAGCAATATCAGTATTAAACTATTGATGCATTTGAGTAAGTTTGTGTCCGTATTATCAGATAATTTCAAAACTCTACAAAAATCCGGTACAAATTCTTTATGGTTCACAACGTTGCTTACTTTTTACTCAACCTGATAGATATATACGTGCGTGTGTGTGTGTGTGTATATATATGTGTATGTATATATATGTATATTTGCATGAAGTATATTTAGTTATATAATTTTCATATTTTATATTTCGTCTATTATCCTGAAGATGTGATTCTCTTCATGTGAAGTAACAACTAGAAAGATCTCAACTCCTAAACCCTGAAAATACATGAAACGTTCTTTTATTTATCTCTATCTTCAATATTTTGTTTTCTTGTTTAGATTTTACCGTCCACAGAATATTTAGATGCAAAATCTGCATCAGATCTTGAAGAATTATACCACGGGTAATATTCTTTCATTCCTTTATCTTTTATATGTTGTTTGTTAAATATAGTATAAGAAACCTTTCATTGGTAATCAGCTGGTTTTCATGTGTTTTAAAACTAATTATATTGATAACAACACGAGCATCTTAAGACTCTTCTCTTATCTATTTGCTATTCCTGTAGAATAGATAAGACTCTTCTCTTATCTTTACTCTTTACTCTTTTACTTGTTGGGGCACCGCCTTTAGTCGAGCAAATCGACCCCAGGACTTATTCTTTGTAAGCCTAGTACTTATTTTATCGGTCTCTTTTGCCAAACCGCTAAGTTACGGGGACGTAAACACACCAGCATCGGTTGTCAAGCGATGTTGGGTGGGGGGGACAAACACACAAACACATACACATATATATATACATATCCACTCACAAGGCTTTGGTCGACCCGAGGCTATAGTAGAAGACACTTGCCTAGTGGGACTGAACCCGGAACCATGAATGTTGGTAAGCAAGCTACTTACCACACAGCCACTCCTGCGCCTACAGAATTCTTGCAGTTCCAAGCAATGGTGATTTTATAGGTGTTCTACCTTCACACTTGCACCGATCTTTTTCAGCCTTGTTGGTAGCTGTGAGTTTTCATATAATATTAATAACAATAACAATAATAATAATAATAATAATAATAATAATAATAATAATAACAATAACAACAACAACAACAACAACAACAACAACAACAACAACAACAACAATAATAATAATAATAAGTGCATATAAATAAAGATAAATCATCCATAGCTTGAATGCCTTTGAGCATTCCTCTGTTCATTTAGGATTAACCTGGCACAAGGAGAAACTGGTACATCTGGACTGAATGTTTAAACAGAGTAAAAGCAACCAAGGCTGTGGTGTTAAACTGGGTTTCTAACTCAGCCTAAGAACTACCCAATATTCATATAAATTAGTAACAGATAAATTAATTCAACTTTACGATGAAAGTAAACAAACAGAGTTTATTCTTTTTTTTTAATTATTTAGAAGCGTTGAGATGTATTGTAAGATACAGAAATACATTTATTTCTCAAATACGTGATAATGCTATAAATAGCATGATCAGGATAAATTATCCATTTAGTGCAGAAATAGCCAGCCATGAGACTCGAACTCACATCTCTGTGATTACGCAAAAAAAAAAAAGAACAAACTTTATTTGTTTACTTTCATCGTAAAGTTGAATTTAACGTTAGCGTCTTATGAAGCTAAATTTATAAGTTCTAAAATTGCAGAAGAATTCTTTGCTGGGCAGTTTAGTTTAATGATAAAACATTTGACGCGTAATCACAGAGATGTGAGTTCGAGTCCCATGGCTGGCCAGTAACGTATTTTTCTGCAATAAATGGATAATTTATCCTGATCACGCTATTTATAGCATTATCACGCGTTTGAGAAATAAATTTATTTGTGTATCTTAGATAAATTAATATTTTTTATCAACTGTAATGATGCTGAATTCTACGAAGAAGGAATTAAGTTCAAGAGACACTGATTACAATCCTAAATGAAGCTGTTTCATTTCGCCTACTTTGTTAAATAGTTTTGAAATATGAACATAAAACAATCTCTACGCTTAAGCTTTACAAAGCGAACTTTATTTTGTTTTTACCTTTCTTTTCTTTGCTCTTTGGCATTAGGATGGGCATGCAGCTGTACAGACCATGCCAAAGCAGACATCGGAACACGATACAGTCCATGAATCCATTCGAACCTGTCAAACCTCCCAACCTAAGCTAGCAAGGAAGATGGTGAATTATCTCAAATTGAGAACCTGGAAAGAATGCTTGTAACAGAAAAAAATTCCGTTTAAAGCACTTCAAGAATAGATGGCGGTGTTCTTAAACCAATTCATCTAAGAACTCAAAATGCAAAGAGCCCTCAAAAATCCTACAAAGCATCTCATCTAACACTTTGAAATTCTTCCAGTCTGTTGTAGAGGAACGGTGCTGTATTTTATCAACCTTTGAAAAAATTGAATGCAAAATTGATTTCAGTATGACTTGATACAAAAACACAATAGCCAGAACAAGTTCCATGGTCTACGAGGAAATGTTACATATAGTTTCTGCTGCGATTCTCTGTCAGTCTGTTTAATGTTGTAGAGTAGAAGCAACAACCTTTCACAGAGTGAAGTAAATAATGCAGCCTTTCATTCCCAGTTGTAGTTGTTTCACTTCATGTCTCTTGTCAGCCTTTTATAATCAAGTCCCTGTGTCCATGTAAAAGAAAAATTAATAATTTATTTGTCGAATATTACTTTAGATTGATGGGCCAAATTCAGGTGAAGTGTAACAAAATAACCCGCGTTGGTTCTTATGGAGACGGAGGATGGAATGTTTGTTTGGATAACGGATATTATCCCAAGAAGCCTTGCTTGGTATATGCATTTGGGTAAATACATTCCTATCGCTTTTATCAATGATTGGAAAATTTTTCTATTTTAAACTTTGTATATCTCTGAATGATTATAAATATGTGTGTGTATATGTAAGCATATATATATATATATATATATATATATATATATACATATACATATATATAGTGAGTTCAAAAAGGAAAAACGACAAAAAGAGCAACAAAAAACAACAACGGGAGGACGTGATACAGATATTGTGTTACTGGGCGCTCGGGAAAGGAAAGAAAGAGAATTTGACGTTTCGAGCGGAGCTCTTCGTCGGAAATATAGGAAAGTCCAAAGAAGGGGAGATGAAGGAAGAAAAAATTGCCAACGATATACACGAGGTTACATTGTGGAATGACCGGAAGGGAAAAGGTGGAGAAAAAGTTCTTTCTAAGATAGGAGAGTGCAAGAGAGGGAGGTAAGTAAGTGTGCGTGCGCGCGGGTCCGTGTGTGTGTGTATGTGTGTGTGTGTGTGTGTGTGTGTGTGTAATAACAGAACGTGTATGTGCGTATGTGTGTGTGTGTGTGTATATATATATATATATATATATATATATATATATATGTGTGTGTGTGTGTATACATATATGTACAGTATATTTGTGTGTACTTATATATATATATATATATATATATATATATATACATCATCATCATCATCATCATCACAATCATTTAACGTCTGTTTTCCATGCTGGCATGGGTTGGATGGTTTAAGAGAAAACTGGTAACATGGGGAGCTGCTCCAGGTTCCAATCTGATTTGGCATGGTTTCTACTGCTGGATGCCCTTCCTAACGCCAACCATTTCAAGAGTGCAGTGGATGCTTACGTGCCATCAGCACGGATGCCAGTCACGAAACATCGGCATCGACTACGACCTCATTTGACTTGAGAGGTCTTCTCAATCACGGTATATTGCCAAAGGTCTCAGCCCCTTGTCATTGCCTCCGTAAAACCCAAAGTTAGAAGGGTGCTTTTTACGTGCTAACGGCGCGACTGTCAGATATGCAATACTGGCATCTGAACACTATTACGATTACACTTTGCTTGATGGGTCTTCTCAAGCACAGTATATCACCTAACGTCTTCAGGTGCTTTTTACGTGCCATTGACACGAGTGCCAGTTACACG
>NC_142936.1:74621365-74636365 GCF_046866305.1 Octopus bimaculoides | reverse complement strand
AAACCCCAGTAGTTAAAGCGTGAAAGCGGACAAAACCCCTCTGTTATATTTTTCGTTTACTTTTCGTGGCCATGCTGGGGTACCGCCTTGAAGAATTTTTAGTTGAACGTATCGACCCCAGAAATTTTTTTATCTTTTTACTTGCTGAAGTTATTGCAGCCACGATGGGGCACCACCTTGAAAAATTTTTAGACGATAGTATCAAACCCAGAATTTTTTGAGGTGATTTTCAGTTAAACCTAGATGGTCTCTCCACATACTAGAAGCAACAGTCAAACTTCTTGAATTTCAAATTTCTTGAATTTCACGTAAACAAACAAAAATGGAAATTGCGGTTGCAAAAAAACTTTTATTTACCAAAATTCCAATTTTTAAGCAAACAAAAATATATTCAATCGAAAATAAATAATTAGAATAGAATAACAGAACACAAGACTCTTTACTACTCTATGTACATATTGTCTGAATTCTAACAAAATGTGTAGAAAGATAGAAACGATAACTAGTACGTTTGAACGACTAACCTTCGGCGCCGTAATTCTCTTAGACCTTCGGCGGCTGGAGGAAGTTCAAAAGGTCAGTGCATTCTCATTTATCTCTAAGTGCAGAGAAAAAACAAAATACTTTAAATTTAAAGGTGGTACCATAGCATGGCCATAATCTTATGACAGAAACAAGTAAGAAAATAAAGAAATTCTGGGGACAATACAATCGACTAAAAATTCTTCAAGATGGTGCCCCAGCATGGCTGCAGTCTAATGACTGAAACAAGTAAAAAAGAAAAAGAAGAAAAAGAAAAACCCCAAAATAACCAAAAAATATAACCGAGGGTGTTTTGTCCGTTTTCGCATTTTAATTAACGGAGTTTTGTCCTAGAGGGTTTTGTCCAAGGGGTGTTTGTCCTAAGAGGGTTTTGTCCGGATCCCATGTGCTTCATAATTAGAAAATCTAGCTCATGTCAATGAGCTAGAGTTGGAGCTCATGAAGTAGGTTACTTAGATTTAGTTTCATGGAATTATTTAATTGTGACATAAATTGTCGTATAGGACTGGGAAACCAGTTCTGCAGAGAACTTTCTCCACGAAAATTTTGTATTCCCTATGCTAATATGGGTTGAAAGGGTATATTTTAACACAGTGTCTCACCACCAATTGTGGTCTATTATAGATTTATTTTATGGAGACCTGTGTTCTGAGATCAGACCGCTTCACTGCTTCCTTGTCCTTTCTCTCCTACAGTTGCCTTACGTTTTCGTCTATTATATGTGTGCTTGCATGGGTGAGGAGTTTGTATGCACTGAATTGAGTGTGTGATGCATATAAAAGTAAATGGACGACCAAGTATTGAAATTCTGAAAAGACCACTTTCGCAATACATATGAAGGAATGTAGAACAAAATTCCTTTTTTGGTCACTTTCTGCTTTTGATGATGATTAAAAAAAAAAAAAAAACTAACCAGTCCTGGGTAGTGGGTTCAAAGAATTGTTAGAAGTGTAGAGAAGATGTGGATGAGATGTTATGGCACAGCCGTTATGATGCAGCTTATTTGGTATTGCTGTTTCGATACTGACTTCTTTAACATGAAATGTTTCAACGTTTCTTTTATTCTAATATTTCTTTCAATTCTTAAGACCTCCAGTTCTGATAGTAGAAAAAGAAGTTGTTTTCAAACTGGTGAACTGGCATGAATGTTTTAGAGTAAAAGCTTCTAAAGACCCCTAAGGACCTGGTGGTGGTGTTCACTCATTTGTTAACATATTTCTGTCCAAGTAAAGTGATTTTGATTCAATTTTCCCCATGCTTTGCTGTCTTCACAGTGTACCTAAATCACAAATTCCATATCTTCTATCTTTGAATTACCATGCAATTGGAATAAGTGGCGAAACAGGTATTGTCAACGGCACACAATTTATGACACTTTTAGACATCCGCAAGCACTTAAATCACACTGAGGTAAGTGTTCCTTCCATATATATATTTATATATATATATATATATATATATATATATATATATATATATATATATATATATATATATATATATTGTTGTATTTAGGGATGGTCATGTTGCCAGTTTAGCCAATAGAAACACACGCACTATATATTTGGTGTTAATTTGCTTCAGCTTTATTTTAATTTAATTTATTTTGTTAATGTATATAGTTATTTAATTCCATTTGTTTATCTGTGTATATATTTGGACAAAATTTTAAATATCTTGTCCACACATAGAACAGACGCAACGCTTAGACAAATTGCAGAAACTACACACGTAATAGAAGATAAACCTAGTCTGAATAGGAACTGGAATGGAACACTAACACACAGCCCCGACACACCACAACATATGACAGAATAAGAACCCCATAAGCCGATAACAATGTGAACAAAATATAATACAATACACAGATAAACAAATGGAATTAAATAACTATAAACATTAACAAAATAAATTAAATTAAATACAAAAAAAGAAAGAATATAAAAAAATAAGTATGTATAAACACATGAACAAAATAAATAGAAACAAATTAAACGAACGTGTATAAACTGGGGATACTAACAATACAGACACTTTCCCCCATACACACACTTACTAAACATAGACACACAGAGGGGTATACGCATGCGCAAATAAAGGCACATACAATAGGAATACAAAATCGCTGATCATTAGTAAGGGAAGACACACAAAAAAGAAAGAAGAAAGCAAAGGACCACTGATGAAGTCACAGAAGTGTGACGAAAGAACTCTGGGCGAAATACGATTAATATAAAATAAAGGTGAAGCAAATTAACACCACATATATAGTGCGTGTGTTTTTATTGGCTAAACTGGCAACATGACCATCCCCAAATACAACAATATCTATTTCAACACATGAATTCACATCAAGAATCTTGCAAAACGAATATATATATATATATATATATATATATATATATATATATATATATATATATATATATATATATATATTTATATATATAGTTTATTTTAAGCTTGTTAATGTTAACAATAACTCCCATTAATATACAGATAGGAAGATATAGTGCTCGTTGTGAGCAATATTCAAAATAATATTTTTATAGAGGCAGCACATGCGGAGTCTTAAATTCAATCGTGTTTTATGTATTACATCGACATTTGTATATTTATTTACGTATATTTATGTATCCTGGAATTTTTATTTCCATTTTATAAAGAATATATATATTTATATAAGTTTCGAGTGTGTATTTTAATTATGTTCTTTTAGACTCCGCATGTGTTACTTCCATAAAAAATATTATTTTGTATATACATATATATATATATATATATATATTGTTGTACTTGGGGATGGTCATATTGCCAGTCTAGCCAATATATATATATATATATATATATATATATATATGATACAAAATGGGATAAGAACGCAAAACATTCAGATAGACGATACAAAGAAAACAAGGACAGGTCATTTGGAGTTTTCTTTCTTCAGTCGAGTTTCAGATTATCTTTGCAATTTCGGCTGGCTATACTCGAGATTGCTCCAATCTGGCCAGCCCCAAGGAAAAACTAAGCTAAGAGCATTAGATTCTTTGGAAGAAAGCAGCGAATGTATACAAAAACAAGGACGAAAAAAATAACCGAACAATGTTACACAAATACAATAAAAATTATAACAGGACATAACAACAAGTGTCTTTCGACTAAGGATGAATTAAATGAAGCTGACATGTGTGGAAATAAAGGTTTACGGCAGGGATACAAGATTTCACGGGCACAGGGAGGAATATCGATGTTGCACGGACAACGGCCGACCAAGAAAGAAAGACTAGGCTTGGCCGAATGCCGGTCGCGTGGAAAGAGAAGAGAGAGAGGAGTAGAGACAGAGGGACAAAAGAAATAAGGAGGGGCGAGTAAAAATGACAGGGACACAGTGAAGTGAAAAGTGGACGGAAAGTGAGCAATAAGAGAAGGCAAGGAAATGTGAGAGAGGGGGAACGAAAGAACGAAGAATGGAATGAACGAATAAGAGTGAAAGGGCTGATAGACAGAAACAGAGTCGTACAAGATTTAGAAAAATGTATACTTACATATATGATACTTACATAGCATGGAATCTTCACCAATAACAAAACGCAAACCAAGATTCAAGGCGAAGATTCATTACATGCAAAATAAACCCTAAAATCTACCAGATTTATGTATGGAGTTGATTATTTTATTTCTGACAGTAGTATTACCATAATTCTTAGCAACTTACTGTCAAGGATGTGCATATATTATCCCTTTTATCATTTCATTCTGTTTGGGAAAAGAAATAACGTACCTCTCTTCTGATGAACAATCAACAAACTGGAACTCAGAATTATCATCGTTTTATTGTGATGATGAGGCTAACAAGAATGTAAAAGACTAATAGATTTAGCAACACTATTGTTCCAAACATAATGGGCTAGTAAAAGAAACAAAAGAAAAACCTACTTCATAAAAACACTTTTTCATTCATTCATTCATTCATTCATTCATTCATCTCTTCATTCATTCTTTGTTTCTTTCTTTCATTTTCATTTTGTTTTCCTCTTTCCTTTCTTCCTCATTGCTTTCTATTTCTGTATTTCTTTCTCCCTTCTATTTTTTCTTTGTTTGTTCGTTCGTTTGTTTGTTTGTTTGTTTGTTTGTTTCTTTCTTTCTTATCTACTATTTCTATCTCTCCTTTTAGCTATCTATGTATCATCCTTTATTTATTTTAACAAATCATGTTTAATTAACAGCTTCTTTAATTTCCTTATATTTTCATTCTTCAGAAGAACATATCTATCTTGAAAATGGATGTAGAAAACGATGAATGGAACTCCTTGATTAAGGCAATGTATGACGGTGAATTAGATCACGTGAAACAGTTACTAGTCGAATTTCACTCACATTTTTCTGCAGCATCGAAGTGGAACGTTCACCGCAATGCCCTTAATGTTGTCAAGAAATTGATGGATTTTAACTTCCGAATATTCTCGATAGGAAAGAATAAAGCTTGCTTATATATAAGTGATAGAGATATTCTGTTGACCAAATGTTACAACGTTCATATGGTTAAAGTTAGTTAAAATATATTGCTGTATATATATATATATATATATATATATATATATATATATATATATATAATCAAATAAGCAACAGGATTTCAGGTATTAATGCAATACGACCGTTTCAGGCGGCTCCATTTAATCGAACAATGCAAGCATTACATCAATTTAAATACAGTGTCATCTTTAGTTGCAAAAAATGTGGATTTTCAACAGATAAGATATATTAATATAATTGTTCTCAAATATATTACCAGACCTAGAGGATGAAAGAATTCCATGTTGCCACTATAGCAACAGAAATACGAAGTCTGGTCAATAAGTATCCGGACTGTTGCCATAGTAACGAACTAAAGTAGGCAGTGTAAAGCCGCTTGGCACCGATTGATCTTCAACTCTGCTGTGCATGCGCACTAAGTTTTTACATTCTAGCTCACTTCCACTGTTTACAGCTGTGCTTCGAAGTAATGTAGGATCGTCGCATTGACCATGACAGAGAAAGTTGTCATGGCGATACCTGCTGAGAGGCCTACGCAAAGTTGCAGAAAGTGTATGGAGAGGAGTGTATGAGCTGCACACAATTGTACGAGTGGTTCAGACGTTTCCAAGATGGCCGAAAAATGTCGATATTGACAAACGCTCTGGGAGATCTGCAACAAGCAAAACTGAGAAAAACATCGCAGATGTGCGTGCAGATGTGAGGGGAAATCGTCGAATCAGCATCCGTGAGTTATCAGAGGATGTGAAGATTAGTTATGGTTTAGTGCAGTCCATTATTACTGAAGATTTGGATATGAGACGCATGTCTACTAGGTTTGTGCCAAACTGCTTTCAGCTGACAAAAAAGAAACACACGGGTTTCAGTTGCACGAGATCTCCTTGATTGTGTCGAGAACAATGAAAACTTTTTGAAACCTTTGCGTAGGCCTCTGAGCAGGTATTCCCAAGCTTTTGGCAAATTTTGATGCAGATTCTCTGCTCAACCTTCTCTGCCATGGTAAATGCGATGATCACACACTACACACGTTACTTCCAAGCACTACTGTAAGTAGCGGAAGTGAGCTTGAACGTTAAATGTACAGCAGAGTTCAAGTTCATTCTGTGCCAAGCAGATTTACTCTGTGTGCTTTAGTTTCGTTACTATAGCAACAGTCCTGATACTTATTGATCAGACCATATATATATATGGTCTGATCAATATATATATTGTTTGTTTTCAAAAATTAATATCGCAGATTGTGAACAGCTGTACTGTTGGTTACAGACCGAACAATCACAAATTCATTGTGCTTCTGATGGTGAAAATAATAAGGCAATATTTGATGTATTTGATGCTGAATAAATTTATAAGTAACTTCATTTGAAAAACACTGTTTTCTTCTTTTATTTTTCATTTTTGCTTGTTTCAATCGTTTCACTGCGGTCATACTAAGAGTACTTTCTTGTTGGGTTTTGTCTAACAAGTCAGTAACTGTACATACTTGCTAAAAGTTTGGTAATTACTTTATCGTTCTCTTTTGCCGTATTAATAAGATGCTGGGATATAAATGTACCAACACCAATCGCCAAGTGGTGTGTGAAGGGGAAGAAATACAAACACACACACATGTATGTACATTATATATATATATATATATATATATATATATATATATATATATATATATATATATATATACGTATATAATTAAAGAGGAGTGAAAAAATTCAAAGGTCTATGTATATATTCATAAATGAATATTAACGAAATTCTCCATGATATACAAAATACATACATAGATGCATTCATCTATTTGATATATGAAAAATTTCTAAGAATTTATAAATACATATACACGAAAATTTTTAAATATATAAAAATTCATGGACATATAAAAATTTCTAAACACATAAAAATTCATAAATATAAATATATAAAAATATAAGTCCATAAATGTACTTGCGATGTCCAAATGTTCAAATTTGAATCAATGAAGAGGATGATAAAGCGAATGTAAAATGATTCATAAGGAATCTGGAACATGTATAAAGTCTATGTATAAAGTCTTACGGCCGTTTCGAAAAGATATAGGTTGCTATCGGCGAGCTAACTCCAACCGTCGCAATACTCTATATTTCTCTCATCAGAGTTAATAGAATCACAAGGTTAAAGCTTTAGAAGAAATGGTGTTTCCTTTTCTTCTTAATTTTATATGCCTGAAGCTCTATCAGAGCGCTAATTGGTTGTGTTGTATAAAGTGGATATCTATATCACTTATTTCTTCATTATATATATATATGCACAGACATATTTATATAATGATAATGAACTTATTTTATATAGTGCTCAGGTGCACTCCAACTCATCAGAAAAAGTATCCAAAACTGTATGAACAGTACATAGAATATGCACAGGAAGTGAACAGCGTAAGAGTCTTTTAGAAAAAAAAAGGAAGAAGCAGAAATAGGGGTAGGGGGCATCAGGTTTACTGCAAGCGAATTTCAGGAAGCATAGAAATTTTGAAGGACGTAGTGACTTGATAGCTGATAACTGATAGAGGTAATTTATTCCATGCTTCCACAATTCTGAGCGTAAAAAAAAGTTTCCGAAAATAATGGGTGCTGTGTTGTTGTCTTTTGATTCTGTAAGCATGTCCACAAGTGTTCGATTTATGGAATGCCAAACGTTGTAGGAAAGATAATGGATAATCTTGTAGGTATCTAGCATGTCAGTTGCCCGACGTTAGAACTTTAATGTGTCCATGTTCAGGAAAGCAAGATGTTGAGTGTACGGTAGATATTCGTCTGTTTGTACGTTTCTGGACAGTTACCAGGAGACTGATATGCCGAAAACGATAAAAGTTCTAAACTGGTGATGCAAACTCTAAGTGTTGACTACCATAGACATGTGCAGCTTTAAATAAACAGCTGTAGATTGGCTGACATAGGTCTTACTGAGTGATACTGAGACACTCTCAGCCTTCTTGACAATCTTAGACATGTAATTTGTCCAATACAAATTGTTGTTGATAATAGCACCCATATCACGTTCACTAACATACTTGTTAGGATTGGTGCTGTTGGGGGAGCATGTAAAAGCTGGGTTTTTCTCCCAAATTACATGGTGATGCACTTGTCCATAACCAAATTGAGTTGCCAGTTGGAAATCCAATGCTAGATTTAATTGCAGGAAAGATCTATAGTGTATAAGATCTATTTCTGTTATCTCAAGGTAAAATTTAATGTAATTTATATATTTCAACTCTGTAACATTCTTCAAATTGGCATATATATCATTAATACATGCATCAAACAACAGGGGTCCAAGAATAGATCCTTGCAGCACACCAGATGTCATCTCATAGTGTGAATGTTGTCCTAGAACTGTGACTACCTCTTTTCGATCGAGGATGAAGGACTTCAACCAGTTATAGAGATCATCTTACTCATCCATTGCAGAGAGTTTTGCCATAGGCTGTTTGTGTGACACAGATCCACTCATGAGCCGCAATCAGTGATTCTGAGGGTCGGATAAGATTATGAGAGCTCCAGAAGTTCCAGAGTGTTTCACTGACAGAGGACTTCATTAATAAGGTGATGCAGCTAGTAAGACTGATTGGACGGTTGTTGAGGGGTGACGTGCAATCCCACTTTTTTTTAATTGAGGAATGACACTAGCCATTTTCCACTGCTCTTGAGTGACACAGTTGCACACATATACATATATTTATATACACACACACAATGAATTTCCACACAATTTCCGGCTATCAGAATCGCTCACAAGGTATTAGTTGGCCTGTGGCTGAAAAGCAATCTTCTTAACCACTAATCCTTGCAAATATTTCTGAAAACTTAATGTCATACGTACCTATAAGCGCACCTATATACATACCTATAAACAAACCCATAAAAAACACCTATATATGCACGCATATATCGTCATTATCATCGCGATATTTTGTCCTATCATTTGTATGTAGGTGTAGTAGTAAGATTAAGAAGCTTCCCAGCTACATGTCCTGGGTTCAGTCCCATTACGAGGTATGATATTCAGGTGTCTTCTTCATTAACCGTGGGCTAACCAAAACTTTCTGAATCATTTGGCAGAGAGAAAGTGAAAGAACTTCAAAGAGTGTGTGCGTGTGCGTGTGCGTGTGCGTACATACATTCACATATATGCATACATACGTATGTTCGGATATACATACATACTTACATACAAGCATACGTACTTACATACAAGCATGCATGCATGCATACGTACATACATTCATTCAAGCATTCATGTATGCATACATACATACATACATACATACATAAATGCATACATACATACATGCATACATACATACATACATACATACATACATACATACATATACAAATTCATTCATTCATTCATTCATTATTTTATTTCGAGTTAACCTCTTTCCACTCTGAGTTTTACTTGTCGGGACACAAGATAGTCAAGCAAGTTTTGAGTGAAAATTGATAGAATTTGCTCATCTATATATATAGTTTTCTTTCTATATGGTGACGGAGAGAAAGTATGATGAGTTGGGAGGGAAAGGAAGAAACAAGGAGAAGAAAGAGGAAGAAGAAAAAGGGGTGGATGACAAAGTAAATGAAAGAATAAAAGAAAAGGAAAAATAGAAAAAAGAAATAAAAAGGGAAAATAATTTTTTCTAGTTTTCTTTTCTTTCTTTTCCCTTTTTCTTTTCTTTTAGGCATTTTCTTTCTTTTACTCTCTTTTCTTTTCCCCTCTTCCTTTCTGGTTCTTACCCCACCCCTATTACCATAGCTTCTCTCCATCTCCACGCTCTGATAAGAAACACCATCATCCACACACCTATACATGCACACACGCACACGTCAAGGTCACCAGCCCTCTTCCACACGCACATACATGCTCTCTTATACACACGCACACGCACACGCACCTTCGTTTTGGGAAGGTGTATAACTCTGCATTTTTGATATCACACACATACACACACACACACACACACACACACACACACACACACACACACACAATTTCAAATATTCAGGCAATTATATATACTAGCTGGACCCGTGAAAAATTCACGGAAAACATAAAAAATGTAAGAATCTGTAAACAGTGTACTGGTGCCATGAGAAATGTTTGCATATTATGACGGTCTGTCTTTACGTTCCGAGTTCAAATTATGCCGAGGTCGACTTTACCTTTCGTCCTTTCGGGGTCGATAAATTAAGTACCAGTTGTGTACTGGAAGGATCTAATCAACTGGCCCCCTCCCAACAAAAATTTCAGGCCTAGAAAACTATATTGTGATAGTTACAATGTAACATCAATAACTATGTAATCCAACCAAAATATCTGTTACACAAAAGTAAACGGAATTACAATGTAACCTAAAAATACATCAACCATAGCCAGAGAACCTTCTTAGTTTAGTGGTGCGGAACGTTTTTCTGGTATTCTTTTATCATTTGACTTGTTTCAGTCATTTGACGGTGGCCATGCTGGAGCACCACTCTTTAGTCGAAGAAATTGACCCCTGGACTTATTCCCTGTTAGCCTGGTGCTTACTCTATCAGTCTCTTCTGCTGAACAGCTAAATTACAGGGACGCAAACGCACCGACATCGGTTTTCAAGCAATGGAGGTGGAGGGATAAACACAGACACAAACACACACACACACGCATACATACGTACATACATACATACATACATACATACATACATACATATATACATATAAATGACGGGCTTAGAGGTAGTGGTGATGCTGGTTGGTGCGATTCTGTGGCTTGCTGGTATGCCGAGAGAGATCCAGCGGGCCCCTAACTGGTTCCTCGATTTTAAAGGTGTAATGTGGATGTGTAATGATGGAGCGGCTGGCGTGGTGGTGATGCTAGTTGATGCGGTGGTCTTCCTCACAGTACTTCATGGTAGACAATATTTTGTGTGTATGTCACACCACATTTTTGGCCTTGTCTGTTAACCTAATTGAATGTCATAATTCTTACTTTGATATTGTTCATAGCTCGTTCTCTTGAAAATGCGACATATAATTGACTATGAAAAAATACCGGTTGAGGCAAACGTATTCCAACTTTTTCAAATGTTTGCCCTTGAGCCTTATTAATTGTCATTGAATATGCAAGTCGAAATGGAAACTGAAGTCTGTTTAGTGTGAATGGAATATTTGCATCACTTGGGCTAGGTTTAATTCAAGGAATTAGAACTGTACGACCTCTGTTGGAGCCGGTTACCAATGATGCCTCTACACAATGATCATGAAATCTTTGCACTTTCATGCGAGTTCAATTACATAATCCTTGACTGATCAAAAAATTTCTTAGCAGCATTACAATAGCCCCTTCTTTTAAGTTGAGGTGATGAGAAGGCATACCGGATGGAGTGAGTGAGTTCATTATTGCAGGATACTGAATCTGTGCTTAAGTACGTTTTAAGTGCCCCTGGTATAATAAGAATTTTTCATTTTTTGCAAGACAGTCAGAAATTTTAGGAGATAAAATTACTCGTTTTTCCATTTCTTCTGGCGTGCAGTTGTCGAAAATTTCCGGGTACAAATGTACAAATTGAAATGCAAATTTATGAATGAAAGTTTGGTAATTGCATTATATCCACCACGCGACACTTATTATTGCAAACATGTTTTAACTAACCTACACACACACACACACACACACACACACACACACACACACACACATATATATATACACACATAAATATATTCATATATATATATATATATATGTCTCGAGTTGTAGCTGTAATTCAAAGGGGCCAGCCTTGTCATATTCAGTGTGAGACCGAATCTCCCTGAGAACTACGTTAATGTTATACATGTCTGTGGAGTACTCAGCCATTTGTGAGTTAATTTTATCCTCATGTGATAATGAAAAGTGAAATTGATAGCCAATATTTGCTGCATCTTTATATCTATATATGAACTTTTCTTTGGATTTATGTATCTACTGTCTCTCTTTCTCTTTCACTTCCTTTGTGTTCCTCTTCTCTCCCACTTTTGATTTAACAATGTGTATATGTATCTATGTATCTACTTCTGTTGCAATGTGATAAACATTTAAAAACACAAAACGAACGCCGTCACCAATCACTGTCTCTTTCACTCTCTCTCTTTCTCTCTCACTCTCTCACTTTCTCTCTTACTCTCTCTCTTTCTCTCTTACTTCCTCTCTGTCCTCTTCTCTTTCGCTTTGCCACGTCTTTGAAGTGTGGCGCACACAACAGGTATTTACAAAAACAAAATGTTAGCTTATTAATATTATTGGCTGTGTGGTAAGTAGTGCCTGTGTGGTAAGTAGCTTGCTTACCGACCACATGGTTCCGGGTTCAGTCCCACTGCGTGGCACCTTGGGCAAGTGTCTTCTACTATAGCCTCGAGCCGACCAAAGCCTTGTGAGTGGATTTGGTAGACGGAAACTGAAAGAAGCCCGTCGTATATATGTATATATATATATATATATATATATATATATGTGTGTGTTTGTGTGTCTGTGTTTGTCCCCCTAGCATTGCTTGACAACCGATGCTGGTGTGTTTATGTCCCCGTCAATTAGCGGTTCGGCAAAAGAGACCGATAGAATAATTACTGGGCTTACAAATAATAAGTCCCGGGGTTGATTTGCTCGACTAAAGGCGGTGCTCCAGCATGGCCGCAGTCAAATGACTGAAACAAGTAAAAGAGTAAAAAGAGTATATATATATATATATATATATATATATATATATATATATATATATATATATATATATATATATATATATATATAACAAAATAGTTAGCTATAAAATCTCAAGAAGTGATAGAATAGTAACGTATACTAAACAGTAAAGCCAGTCGCCACATCAAAGTGGCTGTTGAATGTTACTACTAGTTTAACCCCAGGCAGATTCTCCGCCAAATGGTTATCGGTGCAACACTCTGCACCCTTTACATACAATGTATTGTTAGCAGGGGGAGTGAACCCCTACTACTCTCTAGCAGCTAACAGGATTGCGTGACTGATTCAGTTTCGATCTCTCTGGCTTATCTTCAGTCGCGAGTACTTATGCACCAGAACAATAGCCAGAATCCTCTGCTAACAATATATTGTAAAACAAAGTGACCATCACTGATTTCCAACTCGCGACTGAAGATGAGCCAAATAGTTCGAAACTGAGTCAGTCTCGCGATCTTGTTAGCTGCAAGAGGGTAGTATGGGTTTGCACTCCCTGCTATCAATATATTGTATATAAAGGGTGCAGAGTGTTGCACCGATAATTAGCTGGTGGAGAATCTTCCTGGGGTTAAACTGTTATAAAAGTATGGAAAGACAGTTGTGAGTCGGAAGATTTCCCTGCAACGGTGGGAAAACAGTGATAATTTCTTCTTTAGTTACGAAACTCAGTTCGAAAGAGACTACATTTCAGATAACCCTTTCCTGAAAGAATCTAGAACAAATACATCTACAGAAATAAATAAACGTCCAACTAAATCAAACTATAAACATCTAAAAGAACACAAGCACACAAAACTAACTTCTCATTGGAAGTAAACCGTTCTCAATCTAGTAATAGGGACAACTCATTAATAAGAATTACTAGAAGAAACCAAGCTAGGGTTAGGAGTAATTATTTCTCCCCAGCAAATAGAGACGTCCAAGAAACTTCTTTTACCCCTCATCGAAGAAACTCAACCTACGGAATTTCAACCTATTCCCTCCAACAGCAAAACAAACTCCTCAGCATCTCAAACATAATTAAGCACCCCGACTATTTAATCCAACGAAGAAACCCGAACCACGTACTTCCAACCAAGTTACCCAGACAGCAACACCAACCTCCAAACAATCCTAATATAATTAATAACAATAATACTAAGTTCCATCAACCAAATTACGGTAAATATTTTTTTAGACCGAGTGGAGAGAAACAGGGACACACGTTGGAACAAAACATACAGGAGAAACCCAAAGTAATAAATTTATCAAAGAAAACTTTCTCTGCAACAAAAATCAGTATACTAACTAAAGGATTCAAATTTACTCCAACCCCACGAAGATTTTACCAGAATGAAATTAAAGACAATATTTCGGAATTCTGCAGAAAACTACGACTCACGGAAGCACAGCTGACTACAACAACAAAGATGGTTAAAAGCTGAAGTAATTATCTTCCACCTAAAGGTAGGAATAAAACACTAGATGACTTCTGCGACCATATCCCAAATTTCCCAAATACTTTCCATAAGCGAAAAATTAATTCGAACATCAATAAAACGTTACTTGATTGATCTGTCACTAAACAAAGGTTATACTTCGATAGAGATTAAAAAATATTGTATGCTGATAACTAACATTACATACTAGCCGGCAAAGGGGGCAACACCTTCCCTCCCAGAGGGGGGGGGGAGCTGAGGGCCCCTTCTATATCCTTCCCTATACTCTTCTCAATTATACTGCCTTCCCAACCCTCTCCCCCTTTCCTGACCATCCCCCTTAACCTTCCTATTATTCACCCTTCATAAAGGTCTAAAGGTCGTACATGTACATATTAGACACTGGAACGGGTTAGAGGCGATGTCATGCACCTTACACGAGCCAAGTTGACTTAATTTCTCTTGCAAAAGGGAGGATAACATTTTCTCTCTTTTGCAATATTTAATTAGAAGAGAGAATATACTGTTACCAAAAATTTTAAAACTTTACTAACTTGATCGATCTGTCACTGAACCAGGATTTTAATTTCATTTGATACACACTTTGCTTTCATTTATATGGAGAACTGCAACAACAACACAAACAACTCTTTGGTGAGATGGTACCAAATGTCAATGACCTCAAAATGCATGTATTTTCAAACACTGCACAACACTTTAGCAACAGTCAGTGGCTATGTAAGCGAGCCATCATAGC
>NC_142936.1:74608865-74616365 GCF_046866305.1 Octopus bimaculoides | reverse complement strand
ACGGGAGCATTCCCGGTTTTGTGAGCCGAGGAGCGGTAACGCTGCTGAAGAAAGATCCAAACAAGGGGGACGCCATAGATAACTTTAGGCCCATCACTCTGCTCAATGCAGACATGAAAATTTTGGCCAAGGTGTTAGCCAAGCGGTTGGCGCTTGTCATCGAGAAACTGATCGGCACGGAGCAGACGTGCGCCGTGCCGGGCCGGAGCATCCATGACAACCTCCATCTGATGCGCTACATCATAGAGAGGGTAGTTAAGGAACCTGGCATGGGTGGGGCCCTGATCAATTTGGATCAATCCAAAGCTTTCGATAGGGTAGACCATCGATACTTGGAGGCCGTCCTCGAAGCGGCCGGCTTCGGTCCCGTTTTCCGCGGCTGGATGGCTGCCTTGTACACAGGCATCCGTTCGGTTGTTCGCGTCAATGGACGTCTATCGAGACCTTTCGACATTGCACGTTCGGTTCGTCAGGGATGCCCCCTGTCGCCGCTCCTGTACGTATTGACTCTCGAGCCACTACTGCGGAAGCTGGCGACGCTGAGGGGCATCCCGCGAGAACTGGGGTGCGGGACGAGCGTGTCGGCATACGCGGACGACGTCACCGTCATAACGTCTAGCAACGAGCACATCGAGCTTGTCGGCGAGACGCTGAAAGACTACGAAGCGGTAACGGGAGCGAAAATCAACCGGGATAAGTTGGTGGGTTTGCTGCTCGGCACCTGGAGAAGCAAGCCCATACCGTCCGGCAGCGCCTCAGAGTCTGGTTCGGTCCGGACCTGCAAACGGAGAAGAACTGGGACGAGATAACGAGTAGGTTGGCCACTCTCTGCCGGCAATGGTCCGAGAGGAAGCTGTCCCTAAAGGGTCGGGCGGAGGTGGCGAGCGCGTACATCGCGTCCGTCATCGAATACTGCCTGACCGTCGTGCCTTGTCCCGATCGCGCCATCACCGAAATGGAGCGCATCCTCTTCCGCTTTTTGTGGAAAGGAAGCGTTCGGATGGTGAGGCGATCCGTTTGTTGCCAACACCCGCTGAAAGGAGGGCTGGGCATGCCGTGGTTGATGATGCGCAGACATGCGCTGAGACTGCGACATCTCCGGCTCTACGTAGACGACGGTGAGCAGGTGTGGTCGCCGTTTGTGCAACTCGCTTTCCCGCAGCTCGTCTCCATGACCGAGCTGCAGTCGTGGATCAAAAAGAGGCCGAGGAATGGCGAATGGCACCGTGAGTGTCGCGTTGCTCTGCAACAACTTTGCCGTCCCGGGTCGACCTTGAGCGGTTGCATCACAACGAAGTCATTCTATAGCGGATTAGTGGAGGGCAGGTACGACGACGATCTCGGGGCGAACCTGGGCGTCGACGAGGAATACCTGACCCGCCTGTTCAGGACGACTTTCGGGCCGGGACCTATGGACAACTTCCAGAGATCCCTGGCCTGGCAGTGTTACCGAGAGGCGCTACCCGTTCGGGATAAGCTCTATAGACACGGCTCGCGAAATGCGGGGCCGACCTGCCCGAGATGCGGTCAGAGCGATGAAACCGTTCTGCACGCACTCGTGCAGTGTCCAACCATTTCGGAGCTGTGGGCTTATGTCGAACGACTGCTGTCGCGTGTGGGACGAGTCGGTTTATCAACCGAGTCTGTCGTCAATATCGTCACGCCTCCTTCCTTTAAACGGGAAGAAAGAGCTGTATTTATCGTACTTGTGGCTATGGCGAAAGAATGCATCTGGTGGACGCGTCTGAAAGGATTAGAGACAAATACTTTCCTCTCTGGTCAATCTCTCATCAACTTTTTCAAGTATCACTTGAAAAGGAAGGTGAGAGTAGAGAGGCAAGTGTTGTCTAGCAAATGTTTCGAAAAAAGATGGATACATGTAGCAAGAATGGCACGTATAAATGACGAAGCCACCTTGACCATGATTCTATAAAACGTTTTAAAATTTTGTAAACAGAGAGTTACTTACGTTTCTTGCATAAATAAAAGAAATTTTATTTAACAAACTGTGACACTAAGGACCGAGGTTACCGTGGTCTTTTCGTAGGTTTTTTCTTTCCACGGATAACCTCCCCATTTATTGGGAATTTTCTGTATTATTTCGTATTTTTTGTAAATACCCCAAATGTTTTGCGATGTTTTTGTTTTTTCATCGTTGTCCCCACTTTTGTTTTTTTTCTGCTTTGTTTTCGCCCCCCTCGAAAAGAAAAAAACTCTACATTTGTATTTTGTCCCCTCTGTGTTGAGCTCTGTGTGGCTAATAAAGAAACCTATCTATCTATCTATCTATCTATCTATCTATCTATCTATCTATCTATCTATCTATCTATCTATCTATCTATTTATCTATCTATCTAATCTGCCAAACATGGGTGGTGGTGGTACCGCGGTGCTTTATCGGAAGAGTCTGAACCTAAAAGTAAGGCCAATATTCCTAGACCCGGAGGGTAGGTTGGTTGTCTTGGACGTCGATGGCACAAACGGGTGTGCTTTCCGTCTGGTGGCAGTGTATGCACCGTCCTTAACGGGTCGGGCGGATCTCTTTAGACGTCTAGAGGTTTTCCTGGGAACGTCACGAGCTATACTGTTAGTAGGGGACTGGAACGCTACCTTGGACACGCATATAGACTATGTGGGAGTGGATAGGAGTAGAAGGGGATGTAAGTGCCTCAAAGACCTGCTCAGACGTTTCCATTTGTCTGACAGGTTCCGACTCGACCATCCGAACGTGCCAACGTGGACTTGGACAAACCGCGTCGGATCGTCGAGATCGTATCTAGATAGAGTTCTATGTAGGACAGCGGATAGAGATAGTGTAGGATGTCCACAATTTAAAATAGTCAGCTACACAAATCACAAGTTTGTGACGTGTACGCTCGACTTAGATAAGACACATAGGCAGGGTCCCGGTTACTGGAAACTGAACGCTTCGCTCTTAGCGCGGCAGGTTTACAGGAACCGGATTAGCGAATTAATTAAGAGGGCGTTAACAGGAGCCATCGTTAACAACCGCTGGTGGTTTGCCCTGAAAATGGCAATTAAATCGGAATCTATTAGGTTTAGTAAAGAACTAGCGATAGATCGAAATAGAGTAGAGGGAGACTTAGTTAAGAAACTAGAAGAGGCACTTACAACTGGCAGCGCAACCAACGTTTTGGCTGCGAGGATGGCCCTCGACCAACACCTCAACGCCAAACACGAAGGTTGCGTCGTCAGAGCTAAAATGCGTGCCTTAAGGAACGAAGGGTTCGAAGCTGCGCGAGAAGCCCGGGTGGCGGAGGCGCAACGCGGTAACAGAGTCACCATTCGGTCTCTAATCGATGAACAGGGATGTAGTTTGCTCGAACCCGAAAGGATGTGTGGGGCCTTTCAACAGCACTTTGCTCGACTGTTCGGTGCGAGCGGTGGGTCGGAACGCAGGATGGACTTCACTGCCTACCTGACCGGCCTGCCGCGGCTCTCGGCGGGAGAGGCAGAGTGTTGTGAGGGTCCCATCACAGCTGCTGAAGTAAGGGATGCTATGGCGGGCTGCGCGAGGGATAAGTCGCCTGGATTGGATGGTCTACCCTACGAGCTGTATTGTCAAATGCCAGACTTGTTTGGCGACCTCTTGGCATCAGTCTACTGCAACTGGCAACAAAACGGGAGAATTCCCGGTTTCGTGAGCCGAGGTGCAGTGACATTGCTGAAGAAAGACCCAAACAAGGGGAATTTTATAGATAATTTCAGGCCCATCACTCTGCTCAACGTAGATTTGAAAATTTTGGCCAAAGTAATGGCCGAGAGGTTGGCGCTTGTCATCGATAAACTGGTCGACAAGGCGCAAACATGCGCCGTGCCGGGCAGAAGCATCCATGACAACCTCCACCTCATGCGCTACATCATGGACAGGGTAGTTAAGGATCCTGGCATGGGTGGGGCGCTGATCAATTTAGATCAATCTAAAGCCTTCGATAGGGTCGACCATCGATACCTGGCGGCCGTCCTCAGGGCAGCTGGCTTTGGTCCCGTCTTCCGCGGTTGGATCGCTGCCTTGTATAGCGGCATCCGATCGGTAATTCGGGTAAACGGTCACCTGTCAAAACCGTTCGACATCACGCGTTCGGGCCGTCAGGGATGTCCCCTGTCGGCGCTTCTGTATGTATTGACGCTCGAACCACTTCTGCGGAAGCTGGTGACACTGAGGGGTATCCCACGAGAGCTGGGTTGCGGGACGAGCGTGTCTGCATATGCGGACGATGTCACCGTCATAGTGTCGAGCGAAAAGCACGTCGAGATGCTAGGCGAGACACTTAAAGAATACGAAACGGTGACAGGAGCAACAATTAACCCGGAAAAGTCAGTGGGTTTGTTACTCGGCACCTGGAGAAGCAAGCCCATACCGTCCAACAGTGACTCCGTAGTGGGATGCTGGACGGACGGACCGGTTAAACTGCTCGGGGTCTGGTTCAGTCCGGACCTCCAAATGGATAAGGACTGGGACGAGATCACCAGTAGAGTGATCAAACTCAGCCAAACATGGGCTGAGAGAAAGTTATCTCTAAAATGCCGGGCGGAGGTGGCTAATGTGTTTATCGCATCAGTCATCGATTACCGCCTGACCGTCGTGCCTTGTCCCGATGCCACCATCACGAAACTAGAACGCATACTTTTCCGCTTTCTGTGGAAGGGTGGCGTTCCGATGGTGAGGCGATCCATTTGCTGTCAACAACCGTTACATGGAGGACTGGGGATGCCGTGGTTAATGATGCGCAGACATGCGCTGAGACTGCGGCATCTCTGGAACTTCATTGACGACGGTGAACAGGTGTGGGCGCCGTTTGTGAGGCACGCCTTCCCGCAGCTCGTCTCACTCACCGAACTGAAAACATGGATCAGGAAGAGACCGAAACTGGGCGATTGGCACCGCGAGTGTCACCAAGCTCTACAACAGCTCTGCCGTCCGGGATCAAACTTGTGCAACTTCCAAACGACCAATGCGTTCTATAGAGGACTAGTGGAGGGGAGGTCTGACGACACTCTCGGGGCAAACCTGGGTGTCTACGAGAAATTCCTAACCCGCCTTTTTAAGACGACGTTCGGGCCGGGGCCTATGGATAATTTCCAGAGATCCCTGGCTTGGCAATGCTATCGAGACGCACTACCAGTTCGAAAGAAGATCTACAGACACGGTTCGAAAACCACCGGACCGACCTGCCCGAGATGCGGTCAGAGCGACGAAACCGCTCTGCACGCACTCGTGCAGTGTCCAGATATTTCAGAGCTGTGGACCTTCGTCGAACGGCTGTTGTCGCGTGTGGGACGAGCCCACTTATCAGCCGAGTCTATCGTGAATATTGTTCCGCCACCTTCCTTTAAACGGGAAGGAAAACGGTTTTTGTAACACTGATAGCTATGGCAAAAGAATGCGTGTGGTGGACGCGTTTGAAAGGTCTACAAACAAACACTTTCCTCTCTGGTCAGTCCCTCGTCAACTTTTTCAAGTACCACTTGAAAAGGCGGATGAGGATAGAGAGGAAAGTGTTGTCGAATGAAAGTTTCAATAAAAAATGGGTAAATGTGGCAAGAATGGTAAGAATGAAAGACGACACCATTTTAAGCATAGACTTGTAACAAAAAGAGACAAAAAGAGAGTAGGTACTTACTTTCATGTACCTTAAAAAAAAAAAAAAGCCTGAGGTGACCGTGGTCTTTTCCGTAGGCTTTTCTCTCCACGGATAAACCTAATCTGTTCCCCGTTTTTTACATTGACTGTGATACACGATCCCTATTGATCGCCCCCCCCCCAACGCTTTTTTTTTGTCTTCCCGCGATCCCTTTTGATCGAAATCCCCACCTGTTTTTTCCGCGATCCCTTTTGATCGAAATTATCCCCACCCCCCAAGAAAAGCTCTACTTTGTAATTCGTCCATTTTCTGTATTTAGCCCTGTGTGGCTATAATAAAAAGATATCTATCTATCTATCTATCTATCTGTCTGTCTATCTGTCTATTCATCTTCCATTGTCTCCAAAGCCTCACCCACCAAAAACAAAGCAAAAACAATGTTCTCTTATAAACAAAATCCACCCCCAAAACATCTGTTTTATATAAATAAGCAAGATATCTGTATATTCACAGAATTGTATTTGACAAGTTCGAAAGACGAACGAAAGCGCTATATATGTAAATAAAGATATAATAATAAAAAAAGGTTTTCAAAAATTCTGACGACTTTTTTTTCAATATATATATATATATATATATATATATACATACATCCTTTTTTTCTATCCTTGTTTTTCTCCCTGTTTCTTTCTGTGTTCCTTTCTGTGGAAGAGCGTAAGCTCGAAACGTTAAATACTTTTTCACTTCCCGAGCGTTATACTAATACATCTGATTGTTTTCTACACCACCTATCTTCGTCTTTTGTTTTTTGTGAAACTACATAATACGCAGAATTGTCGCATTAATACATTAGGGTATTTTGAGGGAGATTTGGCTGCTATTTCTACCAGGTCTACCTACCACGTAGAAGTCTGAACTTAATTTTCATTCACAGATTTGCATTTCAAAAATTTAAGATAAACTTTTTCATAAATCAACTATGTATGTGTGTGTACCTTAAAAGACGTGATTAGACAGCAGTCCAATAGAATAGTTCTCAGAAACAGACTACGTACAAATTCTTTCTTCACAACTCCTGAAGCTGTTTTCTGCGAAGATATTTTGGAAAGATTTCCGCCCCTTCTAATTTTCTCCCAAATTTGTTTATTAAAAAATTTTTTTTTTGCCAAAAATCCCCGTTTTCGGATACGGAGGTTCGGGAAAATTGCCAAAAATCGGCATTGTAAAATCCCCCCCCACCCCACCAACTTCTTCAATTTTGACTTTTTTCCCCAACACTAGCCCTAAAACCCTAATCCTAACCCTAAAACCGTAACCGTAATTACAGAAATGTTTTGAAATTTTTGTCTGAATCATAATGTCCGGATTTTCCCGCATTTTTGCAAGAAAAAACACAAAATTCTTAAAAAAAAAATTTTATAAAGATTTTTGGAAATTTTTTTTCAGAATCATAATTTCCGCATTTTCCCGCATATTTTTAAAAATAAAATTCTGAAAGAAGTTCAAAATGAAGGAAATTGGTGGGGGTGGGGAAATTTAGAAATGTCGATTTTTGCCAATTTTTTTACAGATACGTATTCCCCGTAGCCGAAAAGGGTGGGGGGAGGTTTCTGCCGAAAAAAAATTCAAGAAAGAGTGGGGTTTTTTTGGGCCGAGGGGGGGGGGGAGCCGTTTTCTGACACTGGGGAGGGGAGGAAACTTTCATACAGCTGGAAGCTCCAATCTAAATAAGGGATCCGAAAAGATAAGGTTGACAAACGCTGTTATTGATTATGCCTAACTGAAAACGATCACAGCTACATCATCCAAACAGACCGGGTGAAACCGGGCTTAGCTGCTAATCTATACAGTGGGGGAAGTAAATATTCGTACATGTCAAAATTCTTTATTTATT